>NC_079411.1:27165112-27180112 GCF_029220125.1 Pseudoliparis swirei | reverse complement strand
CACAACGAGAAATGGAAATAAAATGTTAAATTGTGAATCGACAATTCAACAACGAGAACATGTTCATGATTACAGGTGGAGTCCTTCAGAATGGAAGGTGTGTGTGTGAGTGTGTGTGTGTGTGTAGGAAGGTAGGTAGATGTGTAGTGTGTGTAGGTGTAGGTGTGTGTGTGTAGGTAGGTGTGTAGGTGTGTGTGTCGGTGTGTGTAGGTGTGTGTAGGTGTGTGTAGGTAGGTGTGTAGGTGTGTGTGTAGGTAGGTGTGTGTAGGTAGGTGTGTGTGTGTGTGTGTGTGTGTAGGTGTGTGTGTAGGTAGGTGTGTGTAGGTAGGTGTGTGTGTGTAAGTAGTTGTGTGTGTAGGTGTGTAGGTGTGTGTGTAGGTGGTGTGTGTAGGTGTGTGTAGGTGTGTGTGTAGGTAGGTGTGTGTGTGTAGGTAGATGTGTGTGTAGGTGTGTGTGTGTGTGTAGGTGTGTGTAGGTAGGTGTGTATAGGTGTGTGTAGGTAGGTGTGTGTAGGTGTGTGTGTGTAGGTGTGTGTGTGTGTGTGTGTGTGTAGGTAGGTGTGTGTGTGTAGGAAGGTGTGGGTGTGTGTAGGTGTGCGTGTGTGAGTGAGAGAGTGTGTGTAGGTGTGTGTAGGTAGGTAGGTGTGTGTGTCGGTAGGTGTGTAGGTGTGTGGTTGTGCGTGTGTGTAGGTAGGTGTGTGTAGGTGTGTGTGTAGGTAGGTGTGTGTGTGTGTGTGTGTGTGTGTGTGTAGGTAGGTGTGTGTAGGTGTGTGTAGGAAGGTGTGTGTAGGTAGGTGTGTATAGGTGTGTGTAGGTGTGTAGGTGTGTGTGTGTGTATGTGTGTGTGTGTAGGTAGGTGTGTAGGTAGGTAGGTGTGTGTGTAAGTAGTTGTGTGTAGTTGTGTGTGTGTGTGTGTGTATGTAGGTGTGTAGGTGTGTGTGTAGGTTAGTGTGTAGGTGTAGGTGTGTGTGGTAGGTGAGTGTAGGTGTAGTGTGTGTAGTGTGTGTAGGTGTGTGTGTAGGTGTGTGTAGGTAGATGTGTGTGTGTGTGTGTGTGTGTAGGTGTGTGTAGGTGTGTGTGTAGGTGTGTAGGTGTGTAGGTGTGTGTAGGTAGGTGTGTGTGTAGGTGTGTAGGTGTGTGTGTAGGTGTGTGTGTAGGTGTGTGTGTGTGTGTGTGTGTAGTTGTGTGTAGGTGTGTGTATGTATGTGTGTGTAGGTGTGTAAGTAGTTGTGTGTAGGTGTGTGTGTAAGTAGTTGTGTGTAGGTGTGTGTGTGTGTAGGTAGGTGTGTGTAAGTAGTTGTGTGTAGGTGTGTGTGTGTATGTAGGTGTGTGTGTAGGTAGGTGTAAAGGTGTGTAGGTGTGTGTGTGTGTGTGTGTGTAGGTGTGTCATCAAATGGTTCTTCAAGGCACCGTCTCCAGAGCGGTTCTCCAGTGGTTCTTCTAGCCTTTTAAAGAACCATTTAAGACCCGTTATGTCCCCGCGTGTCGGCGCCGCTCCGGGGCGTCTCCACGCTCCGCTTCACGCTATTTTAAAACAACGTGTGTGTTTGTTTTTAGCGCGTGAAGCACTCTGACGCCACGCCGCGCCCCACGGCTCTCAGGTGGAGGAGAACCGGAACTGAAAAGAATACATTAGAGTTGTAATTAAAAGAGCAACACATCCCCCCATCCTCACACCTTCTTTTTGCTCATCCCTTTCTCCCCCTAACCCACTTCCTGTGGAGGAATTCATTTATTTTTGTTCATGAGAATCAAAAAGCTGCAGAAGATATTCGACGTGGAGCTCAGAGACGACCAATCACAGGTCCTCGTTTAGTTCCCCAATCTTGAGTTTTAATTAGAGCCGAGGAAAAGCTAATCGCCTCCTTTAGACGACGGCATCGCTAATGAGGTGGAGAGGGGGAGGAGCTGAGAGGGAGGGGAGGGGAGGGAGGGGAGGAGAGGGGAGGAGGAGGAAAAGTGGCAGGAAGGAGAAGAAAGAAATAAGACATGAGAAGTGGTTCGGAGTGAGTGGGTCGGACGGAAAGGGAGAGAGAGGGGGAGGGAGAGAGTGGGAGAGAGAGAGGGAGGGAGAGAGGGAGAGAGGGAGAGAGGGAGAGAGAGGAAGAAAACAGACAAAAACCATGAAACTTAAGGCGGGATAGTGAAGAAGAAAAAAAGAAGCCTGAGATAAATAATGAGAGTCTCATAGACCTCCCACAGAGCCAGCCATGTCCCCCCCCCCCCCCCCCACACACACACACACACTCTGTGGTTGCTCCTTTCATGCTGTCACCCTGTGAGCGTCTGAATAGCCTCTTTATTATTCAACAGTCTGGGCGAGGTCACCGGGTCGCCAACCTGCCGCCGCCCGCCACCCGCAACAAACATCCACACACTCCCCCCCCCCCCCCCCCACACACACACACCCACACACTCACTCACATTCACACAGCTTATTTGTGGACGCAAAAAAAAAATCAGAGCATTCATTCTGACACTTGGAACTGTGATATCCATCCGTCCAATGCATGTGTGTGTGTGTGTGTGTGTGTGTGTGTGTGTGTGTGTGTGTGTGTGTGTGTAGGTGTGTGGGGGGTGCAGAGATAACGGTATATAGCCGGTGGTATCGGCTCCATCTTATCTCTGTACACGAGCCAGGAGCAGGTACACAAGCTAATTGGAAAGTGCTAGACACACACACACACACAACACACACACACACACACCACACACGCACACACACTCGCCCTTCCGGACAAGAGAACTGACAGCTCAGGAAAGAGAGAGAGAATAAGAGAAAACAGGAGGAGGATGGAACAACAGACAGAGAGACGGAAACGAGGAATGAGACCAAAGGGAACAAAGAGAGGAGGTAGGAATGAGGGAACAAGGAGAGGAGGTAGGAATGAGGGAACAAGGAGAGGAGGTAGGAATGAGGGAACAAGGGGAGGAGGTAGGAATGAGGGAACAAGGAGAGGAGGTAGGAATGAGGGAACAAGGGGAGGAGGTAGGAATGAGGGAACAAGGAGAGGAAGTAGGAATGAGGGAACAAGGAGAGGAGGTAGGAATGAGGGAACAAGGAGAGGAGGTAGGAATGAGGGAACAAGGGGAGGAGGTAGGAATGAGGGAACAAGGGGAGGAGGTAGGAATGAGGGAACAAGGAGAGGAGGTAGGAATGAGGGAACAAGGGGAGAAGGTAGGAATGAGGGAACAAGGAGATGGACGAGATCGAGGTGGAGATGGAGATAGAAACCAGCAAGACACAGTTCACTCCTCAGGTACCACAGGTCTTGAGTCTGTGTGTGTGTGTGTGTTGTGTGTGTGTGTGTGTGTGTGTGTGTGTGTGTGTGTGTGTGTGTGTGTGTGTGTGTGTGTGTGTGTGTGGTTCTTTTCCGATAGCATGGAGCTACGTGGTCGCTAGTTGACCTGGACCTGGTCTGTAGAGGACCTGGTCTGTAGAGGACCTGGTCTGTAGAGGACCTGGTCTGTAAAGGACCTGGTCTGTAGAGGACCTGGTCTGTAAAGGACCTGGTCTGTAGAGGACCTGGTCTGTAGAGGACCTGGTCTGTAGAGGACCTGGTCTATAAAGGACCTGGTCTGTAGAGGACCTGGTCTGTAGAGGACCTGCTTTTTTATAAGACATACGCTCAAGTGTTGTGCATCACGTAACCACGGTAACGACTCCTATATGTAATCCTCATCATCATCATCATCATCGTCATCATCATCATCATCGTCATAGTTACGATGACTCCGCCTCCCGGTCCATCCTCTGACCCTGAGTGAGGCCAGGAGGACGAGCTAATGGGTATTGATTAGTGTCTTGTTGTTGTTGTTGTTGTTGTTGCTACAGATGAAATCCTCCGTCCCTCCAGCGCTCCTGAGCTCATGGAGAGGAGAGAGATGAAGATGTGGACGTGTGAAGCTGCTGATGAAGACGAGGATGCAGCGCAGGTGAGAATTAATGTTGTGATTAAGATGATGAAGGTAAAAAGGATTACAAAATAAAAGATGAAACACGTCGTCGCCGAGGGAGGGTTACGGGTACCCTAAGCCTCTCCTCCTCTCCTCTCTCCTTTCTCTCCTCTCTCCTCTCCTCTCCTCTCACATCCTCTCCTCTCACATCCTCTCCTCTCCTCTCTCCTCTCCTCTCCTCTCTCCTATCCCCTCCTCTCCTCTCACATCCTCTCCTCTCCTCTCTCCTCTCCTCTCCTCTCACATCCTCTCCTCTCTCCTCTCCTCTCACATCCTCTCCTCTCCCCTCCTCTCCTCTCCTCTCTCCTCTCCTCTCTCCCATCCTCTCTTCTCACATCCTCTCTCCTCCTCTCCTCTCTCCTCTCACATCCTCTCCTCTCTCCTCTCCTCTCTCCATTCTCTCCTCTCCTCTCACATCCTCTCCTCTTCTCCCCTCCTCTCCTCTCCTCTCATCTCTCCTCTCCTCGCTCCTCTCCCCTCCCCTCCCCTCCTCTCCTCTCCTCTCTCCCATCCTCTCCTCTCACATCCTCCTCTCCTCTCTCCTCTCCTCTTCTCACATCCTCTCTCCTCCTCTCCTCTCTCCATTCTCTCCTCTCCTCTCCTCTCACATCCTCTCCTCTCACATCCTCTCCTCTCCTCTCATCTCCTCTCTCCTCTCCTCTTCTCACATCCTCTCTCCTCCTCTCCTCTCTCCATTCTCTCCTCTCCTCTCCTCTCACATCCTCTCCTCTCCTCTCCTCTCCCCTCCCCTGCTCTCCTCTCCTCTCCTCTCTCCATTCTCTCCTCTCCTCTCCACTCTCCCATCCTCTTCCCTCCTCTCCTCTTCTCCTCTCCTCTCCTCTCCTCTCTCCTCTCCTCTCCTCTCCTCTGTTTATTAAAGAGTGAATACAGAGGTCACGGTTGTCACGGTGATCATCAACAACCTGCTGCTGTGTATTTGGATGTTTCTCTTGTTTCCTCACAGCGACTGTTATCGAGTGTAATCGTGTGTAACATGACGTTGTGTTGGCATGTTTGTTGTTGTTGTTGTTGTTTCTCTCTCCCTCCTCTCCTCCAGCCTTTGATGAGGCCCCCGGGAGCGACGGTTTGCATCCGACAACAAGCCGGTACCAGAGGTTTTTTTTTGTCGGGAAAAAAAAAAAAAAAACCCACAAGAGTCCGCTGGGCTTTTCCGGTTTTTTTGGCACGAGAAAAAAAATAAAAAATAATCCGTCATGTGAACTAATTGCTCGTTAGCTGAGAGCAGCCAATCAGAGACGAGGAGACGACTCCTCGACGCCGCCGATTATCGGTTCTGACACTTCACGTGGATCACGCTTCAGAGAGGCGTGACTCACCTGACGGATCAATACATCATCGTTCAGCAGCTCGTTGAGTTTTCTGCCTCATCCTGAATAATCTGCATATGAAAAGTGAATTTTAATTTTTTTTCATTATTTAATTTGTATTCTGTGATTGGAGATAATTGCCCGAACCGGATCAATAAGCATGGATGATCTTCACAGTTTGGTTTGTAAGTGACAGTTTTTTCGGCGAGTTTAATCTTCCGTACCTGGAGCGACGGGCAGGAGGCGGACGGCGGTGTCACGTTACGCTTTGATCGTCATGGCAACGAGGAGCCAAACCGTCTCATCCATCCGTCAGGCGAGGTCCGGTTCATTCTCTCCATATTTCATGTTTATTCTCGTTTGTCTTTCCGTTTCCTCGCCACCTGCTGAACTTTTGTTATGCTGTTTTCTGTATTGGATTCAGTCACACACACACACACACACACACACACACACACACACACACACACTTAACCTGCACACACACTCGCGGCGATCTCGAGGTCGTCACAAATCAATCCCGAGTTGTGGTTTTTAAGTGAGGAGTGGAGTGTGTTCAGACTTTTTTTCTTTTTTTATCCTGATGGTCTGAGAGGTCAAAGGTCACCACGGAGACGTCGGACATCTTTTTTATTTTTTCTTCTACGCCTCTCAACCCTGAAGTCTCTCTTCTCTTGACGCTCTCAAGTCCTTCTTTGCCCCCCCCCCCCCCCCGACAGATACTTCTCCACTTCTTGACCCCTCCTCCTCCTTCCTCCTCCCCGAACATATTTCAACTCTTGCTTTCACCTTTCTGCGCCGCCGGGCTCTTCATCATCCCATCATCGCCCCCGTTGGTTTCCTCGCTCCCTCCACCCTACTTCATCATGCCCCCCCCACACACACACACACACACACACATCCATCCCTCCATTCCACAGCTGCCAGCTCTCAGAGCCACAGGTACCGTAAATCTGGTTCATCCCCAGCAGGAAGTGGGTCACCGGGGGGGGGGGGGGGAGAGGAGGAAGGGAGGGAGGGAGGGGTCAAGAAGTGGAGAAGTATCTGGGGGGGGTCACTTTAACATGTAACACTCTGTGGTGAGGGTCTGACGGCCTCACGTGTGCACGGTCATGTGAATACATGCACACTTACCTGAGCACACACACACAGTGTTATGGATGTGTGGGCCTTACACATAGCAGGCTGTGTGTATCTGTGTGTAGCTGTGTGTAGTTGTGTGTTATTACAGCTCGTGTTCTTACCGGTAATCAATCAGCGTTGAGAGGAACAAGGACGTCTTTGTGCGGCGCCACTTCCTGTGGACCCGGGTCCACCGCGAGGACCACGACACCGGGAGAACTCTGGGGCTAGTTATGAGGGGTGTGTGTGGGTCTGTGTGTGTGTGTGTGTGGGGGGGGGGGGTCTATGTATAGGTATCTGTCTGTGTCTGTCTGTGTGTGTGTGTCTTTCTGTCTGTGTGTGTCTGTGTGTGTGTGTCTGTCTCTGTGTGTCTGTGCCTGTCTGTTACGTGTGTGTCTTTCTGTCTGTGTGTGTCTGTGTGTGTCCGTCTGTCTGTATGTGTGTGTGTGTGTGTGTGTGTGTGTGTGTGTGTGTGTGTTCAATCTACCATTTGCTGATTTACACTTGACGGGAAAACTTTCAACATTATTTCATTTATTTTTTACTCTACTGTGGCGACACACACACACACACACACAGACACACACACACACACAGACACACAGTCACACACACACACGTGACCTCGGCCTCATTACAAGTCAATCAAAAGGTTTTCCTGCAGTCATAATTTGTGTGAATGCAAATGTTCCGACACACACAAACACACACAAAGACACAGACACACACACGGGGCGGCTTTAGCTCAGTGGGGTAAGAGGGCCGTCCTGCAACCGCAGGGTTGTGGGTTCGATCCCCGCTCTCCCCATTAGTTGCAAGTCGAAGTGTCCTTGAGCAAGGCACTGAACCCCCAGTTGCTTCCCGGGCGCTTCACCGCAGCCCACTGCTCCTTAATAACTAAGGATGGGTTAAATGCAGAGAACTAATTTCCCCTTGGGGATTAATAAAAGTGTATATTCTATTCTAGTATATTCTACACACACAAAGACACAGACACACACACACATTTACTACATTTATAATTCTTTCTCCAGTTGTTATAACTTGTTTAAAAGCTTGAAAGTCGAGTAGATAATATTATATATTATTATTTTCTTTTATATATTATGATATAATATTATATATTATTATATATTATTATATAATATTATATAATAGGTTTCTTCTCTTTACTTTTCATCTCTTTCCTTTTCTTTTGTTTTGTTGTATTTTCATATTTTTTTCTTTTCTATTTCAGTTCAATTAATTGTATGAAGCCCAAAATCACAAATTATAAGCTCCCCTCAGAGGAGAGGAGGGAAGAGGAGAGGAGAGGAAAAGAGATGAGAGGAAAGGAGAGGAGAGGAAAGGAGATGAGAGGAGAGGAGAGGAGAAGAGAAGAGAGGAGAGGGGAAGAGGGGAGAGAATATGAGGGCATGTGAGAGGAGAGAAGGGGAGAGGAGAGGAGAGAAGAGGACAGGAAAAACTCCCTAAAAAGATCATTAAAAAAGCGAAGAACCCTCCAGGAGGATCCCTCTCCAGGACGGACAGAACAATCAACGTCATGTGCCCATGAGGGAGAGAGAGAGAGAGAGAGAGAGAGAGAAACTGATTGTTTGTGACGCCTTTGTGTTTCTCTGCGTCTTGGTGAGGCCCCTTGATGTCAATGCCATTCAGTCATATCAGATGTGTGTGTGTGTGTGTGTGTGTGTGTGTGTGTGTGGGTGCGTGTGTGTGTGTGTTAGGTCAGCTAGGTATGAATCAGAGAGGATGAGGAAGAGGAGCGGATGACGGGATGATTAGACACCTGAGCGTCTCCCCTTCAAACGCCACACACACACACACACACACACACACACACACACACTACAGGAAGTAGAACAACATGACATCATCGTTTGATTTGAAAACATCGAAAACTTCTTGTTACGAACGAAAGATCAAAACTCTGACAGCTCACAGAGAAACAAAGGTTCTGAAGGGTTCTTTAAGGGGCTTTGTGGTTCTACGAAGAACCATCACCTCCTGGAGAACCATTCTGATGTTTGAGGCACCTTTAAAGGTTCTTTGAAGAACTTTTAAAGGAAATGGTTCTGTAAAGAACCCTGGTTTGAAAGGTTCTTTGAGGAACCATAAATGGGGCCTTAAAGAACAATTTTTAAGGTTCTTTGAGACCCCTTTATAGGTTCTTTGAAGACATATTTAAGGACATGGTTCTGTAAAGAACCCTGGTTGGAATGGTACTTTGTGGAACCAAAAATGGTTCTTCTATGGCATCACTCTGAAGAACCATGTTAAAGAACCATTTAGTTAAGGTTCTTTGAGACACATTTATAGGTTCTTTGAAGAACTATTTAAGGAAATGGTTCTGTAAAGAACCCTGGTTTGAAAGGTTCTTTGAGGAACCATAAATGGGGCCTTAAAGAACCATGTTTTTACGGTTCTTTGAGACACCTTTATAGGTTCTTTGAATAACTCTTCTTTAAAGAATCCTGGTTGGGTTCCATGTTCCTGTGTGTATAGAACCGACTGACCTCATTGGTCAGCCACACATCCAGAGTTTAAATGACACGTTGGTGCTTCTTGACGAAAAGTTTAAATATTTTATAAGTCAGTAAAGTCTGTTTAAAATAATAATAACAATAAAAAGAGTCAACAGCATGCAGCCTGTTGTGTGTGTCCTTCTCTTGGTTGCCGGGCAGTTTTCGTTCCTCTCTGTTCCTGGTTCCGGGGACCAGGTTATAAATGTGTCGGCCCAACGGTCGACATCGCTCGCAATATGCTGAGCTCAGGGTGAGACCACCGCACGGAACACACACACACACACACACAAACACACACACACACACACACACACACAATGGTGGCCAACGAGTCATGAAGTAATAAAGCTCAACGGACCCCTAATGAAAGCATAGAAGAAGAAGATGGGGAGGGGGAGAGAGTGAAGAAGAAGACTCTCATGAATGACAATCACGGCTCGACTGGGAGTGTGTGTGTGTGTGTGTGTGTGTGTGTGTGTGGGGGGGGGGGGGGGGGCTGTATCACCGTCTCCCTCCAGCAGCAGTGAAAGCAAACTCCTCCCCCCCCCCAACGGAATGGAATCCACCCAAATCGCTGCTAATTGAATGAGTGACAATGGGGCCGCAGACGAGGCGACAGATGCTCGCGTGCCTTCACAACCCCGACGAGCCACGTGCACGCGCGCGCTCACACACACACACCACACACCGCATTCCGTCTCGATCCTAACCCGCGGCGTCCAGAGGAGGAGGCGCATGCGCATTTATTTATATATATATATATATATATACATACGTGACCGCTCTCCACCTGCTGCTCCTGGTGGCTTTAGGGGAGGAGGAGGAGGGGGGGGGGGATTACAACGATTGTCTGTCATGAATGTTCACGACAGACGTTTAATTCACACAATATCACTTTATGGCCACATGCCCCCCCCCCCCCCCTCCTCCCGGGTCACACAGAGGCAACAATGAGGAGAGAGCGGCGGCGCAGGCGCACACGAGCCCTTTGTTTGTTTGTTTGTTTGTTTGTTTGTTTGTGGAGACACTGATATCTGCGTGGGGCTTCAGAGCCTCTCCTCTACATTAATGAAATTATCTTTGCGTGTGTGTGTGTGTGTGTGTGTGTGTGTGGGGGGGGGGGATATATGCGCACCTGCTGCTGCTGCTGCGGATTTACTTCTTTTAATCTTAATTATGTGGAGTTCAGCTCCGAGGCGCCGTGTTTGCTCCCCTTTGGTTATGTAGCGTGTCTAAATGTATTAAGGCTCCATCTGTTTAGATTATAACACCCCCCCCCCCCTTCTATACATTAATTGTTTTATTCTGCGCAGTGTTTAAGACCCCCCCCCACTCCCCTCCCCTCTTTCTTCCATAAACTCCTCGGAGCTTGACTTTGTTCTCTAAATGTGATTAGAGAGCTTCTCCGGGACGCGGGGAGTAATTAGATTACTTTGCATTGTGAATCTTTTGGGAGCGCAGAGTTCAGCCTCCCGGATCCAACCTGGTTCAATAAAGCGCAACACGGGAGAATGTGTGCAAAGCGGCCGCGTGAACGCGCACATCGCAGCCATGAATAGACGCGTGGGAATAAAGGTTTTCCGGTCATTTACATATCTTGTGCGTGTCTCTGCTGTCCGTTCACGTTTTGGAATATTTAATCCCATTTTGTTTCCACACAAATGCGCAGAAAGCCTTTTTATTTGTATGTGCTGCGTTCAAAGACACATTGAACACTGAATACCCTGTGTGGCAGCCGAGGCCACCCTTATAAAAGCTCCCACTCGAGAGTGGAAAGGGAGAGGTGAGCAGAGGCGCGTGTTTTGCGGTCTGCTCGGTGTCGTGTGTGCGGAATAAAACATGTCTTTGAACAACACCTCTTGCTGTCTGGCGGATCCTTGGTGCTGGGGGGGGGAAACCCACGGGTGGCGGCCTCAGGCCTGCTACACCCTGTTTCATATGGATGCCGTCGTAATGAGAGGAGTTTATACTGAGTGCTTTGCTCATGCAACCAGTTGGCGATGCAGCTGGTGGCAAATGATCCAATTTGCTTTGCAGATTATGAATATAATTCTTAAAATTATTCTGAAAGTATGTTGGCTCGCGCGTTATGGATGCGCGGGACAGTTGTGAGTTTCTTCTTCTTCTTCCTCTTCTTCTTCTTCTTCTTCTTATTCTTCTTCTTCTCCTCCTTCTTTTTCTCCTTCTTCTTCTTCCTCTTCTTCTTCTCCTCCTTCTTTTTCTCCTTCTTGTTCTTATTCTTGTTCTTCCTCTTCTTCTTCTTCCTCCTCTTCTTCTTCTTCTTCTTCCTCTTCTTACTCTTCTTCTTCTTCTTCTCCTCCTTCTTTTTCTCCTTCTTGTTCTTCTTCTTCTCCTCCTCCTTCTTCTTCCTCTTCTTCCTCTTCTTCTTATTCTTCTTCTCCTCCTTCTTTTTCTCCTTCTTGTTCTTCTTCTTCCTCTTCCTCTTCTTCATCTTCCTCTTCTTCTTCTTCATCTTCTTCTTCTTCCTCCTCTTCTTCTTCTTCTTCTTCCTCTTCTTCTTCTCCTCCTTCTTTTTCTCCTTCTTGTTCTTCTTCTTCTTCTTCCTCTTCTTCTTATTCTTCTTCTCCTCCTTCTTTTTCTCCTTCTTGTTCTTCTTCTTCCTCTTCTTCTTCTTCTTCTTGTTCTTGTTCTTGTTCTTTTTCTCCTTCTTGTTCTTCTTTTTCTTCTTGTTCTTTTTCTTCTTCTTCTTTTCCTCCTTCTTCTTCCTCTTCTTCTTCTTCTCCTCCTTCTTGTTCTTGTTCTTCTTCTTCTTCTTCTTCTTCTTCTTCTTCTTCTTCTTCTTCTTCTTCTTCTTCTTCTTCTTCTTCTTCTTCTTCTTCGTGGGAAGCTCGTGTTCTCCTCCAGGTGGCCGCAGCCTCATCTCTCTCTGGATAATGCGCGTGAAGGGTTTTAATAACCTGTTATTGCAATAACTAAAGGTCCGATTAGCCGAGCTCGCTTTCTTGTTCTCTCGCACGAGCACAACGCGACCTCGCGTGCGCGCGCACAGAGTGTGAATGGATCTGGGAAAAGCCATGACAACTAATTTCCTCACAGTGTGTGTGTGTGTGTGTGTGTGTGTGAGTCTTGTGCCCCCAAACCAGCCGTGCCGCATAGGCATGGACGAAACCACGGGCCCCTGGGCCTGGACGTGTCAAGCCCCCCCCCCCCCCCCCCGCATGTGACATGGGGGTCTCCAGAACGCACGCGCGCTCCCAGTCGTGCACCTTCGTTAAACCCTTATAGATCTTCCTCTCTATCTCTCCCTCCTCCCGGCGTGTGTGCGCGCGCATTCACATGACTATAGTCGGTGTGTGACGTTATCACACACACACACACACACACGCAACCTCTCCATCCTGCGGGGAGTTTGAAGTGACGTTGAACAGTCTCGTGCACGCGCACGGAGCTGTTCTGCGTCTCCCTCCGCGTGACCAACTCTTTAAGAGGCATTCATTAGAGTCCGGCTCTCTTTCAACGCAATTCACCACGCGGCTTACCCCGACACACACACACACACACACACACACAGACACACACACACACACACACACACACACACACACACACGAACACACACGAACACACACAGACACGCAGATCAGACGCATGTGAATGCCTTCTTTTTTTAACTTGTACAATAAAGTGCCTCTGCATGAAGACGAGGGTCCGTCAGCCAGTCAGCTGCCACTTGAACCACATGGAACACTATATTCATGTATTCATAAGCGTATGGCGGCATAACGCCCACTGTAAGGCGCCCAGTAGGTCCAGTGAGTTGTGACAGCTGGTTCTGATGGCGGGTCTGGTTACGTCATATATCAAAACGTGTGCCTCTATCAGAAAGGTTTGCGAGGTATATAGAGTGGCGGATTAACTATATACGTGCCTTGTCCAATGAGAATGAAGACTGTGTGCTTGTGTGTATGTGTGTATGTGTGTGTGTGTGTGTGTGTGTGTGTGTGTGTGTGTGTGTGTGTCTCCACGCAGTCTGGGGTGAACAGACCCGAAGCGAGAGACTCGTGACACCTTCCTGTGGTTTTATAGCACGTGAGGAACACAACAAAATAAAACCGTCAGGTTATTATCTGATTGAATGAATGTTTTCTTATAGAGTTTATATTATACCCCCCCCCCCCCCCACACACACACACACCCCCCTCCTGTTCATTGTATAGGCGCATGGTCGTTACTCTCAAAAGTGGGGAGAGTGAACCACTAAAGGGCGGTTTACACCCCCCCTCCTCCCTCCGCCCCCTCTCACACACACACACACTTTCTCTTTTTTTCCTCCCCTTCTCTTGCGCCTCCTCCTCTTCCTCCTCCTCCTCCTCCTCTCCTCTGGAGTTTGAGTGGCCACCAGCCAGCTTTTGATTCACGAAGCGTTTGTCCTTTTTTCTTCGGGATGTGAAGAAGAAACAAAAAAAAGGGCGGACGAGGAGGAGGAGGAGGGGGGGCGAGGGCGGCGTATAGCTGTTGTACAACTAGTTGGGTTGAGGCGGGTTATTTTTGGGGGGGCTAGTCTGTGTGCAGAGGCACCTCGAACGGAGAGAGAGGAACGAGAGAGAGAGAGAGAGAGAGGGAGCTGATCAGAGCGCACGGCGCACGCACCAGACGCAAAGGGAGAGAGGGAGGAGAGGCGCGCACACGTTCCGCTGGTTCTCAGCACACTGGACGCGCGCAACAGATCTGTGTGTGCCCAGGAAGAACAGAGAGACACACATCTGGATGTTTCTCACTTCTTCTTCTTTTTAATGGAAATTAGAAACAACTTGAGCCGTTAAGGTGTTGTCCGTGTCTCGTGAGACATGCCGCCGCTGACTGCGGGAGCTCAGCCTTCAGTCAACTGAAACTGCGCGGGGGTTGACCTGTGCTGCGTTTCTTTATTTCTTGGAGCTATTATTTGTGATTGCCTACAAAAAAAAAGAAGAAGGAAAATGGAACCAGGAAAAATGAACGGACTATTTTGGACCACGGTTTGGACGTTCGTGGCTGTTTTGACGCAAGACGTCGCCGGTAAGACCCTCAAGTACCAGGTGCGCGAGGAGCAGAAGATCGGCACGGTCATCGCGCGCCTCCGGGACGACGTGGCGGACGTGCTGGCCAAACTTCCGAGCTCCGTGTCGCTGCGCTTCAGAGCCATGCAGCGCGAGAGCTCGTCGTCGCTGGCGGTGCGCGAGCAGGACGGCGAGATCAGCATCAGGACCAAGATCGACCGCGAGAAACTCTGCGAGAAGAACCTCAACTGCTCCATCCAGTTCGACGTGCTCACGCTGCCCACCGAGCACCTGCAGCTGTTCCACGTGCAGGTGGAGGTGCTGGACGTGAACGACAACTCGCCGCAGTTCGCCCGCGCCGTGATCCCCATAGAGATCTCCGAGAGCGCGGCGGTGGGCGCGCGCATCCCGCTGGACAGCGCCACGGACCTCGACGTCGGGGAGAACTCGCTCCACACGTACGCGCTGGAGGCCAACAACTTTTTCAAGATCGACGTCCAGTCCAGGAGCGACGGGGTGAAATACGCGGAGCTGGTGGTGCTCCGGGAGCTGGACCGGGAGGTGCGCTCCGCTTACGAACTTCAGTACACCGCTTCCGATGGGGGCGTGCCCTCCAGAACCGGGTCGACGCTTCTCAAAATCAGCGTGTTGGACTCCAACGACAACAGCCCCGTTTTCGACGAGTCGTCCTACGTCATCGACCTGCCGGAGGACGCGCCGGTCGGCACGCTGCTCGTCGACCTGAACGCCACGGACGCGGACGACGGCGCCAACGCCAAGATCGTGTACTCCTTCAGCAGCCACGTGTCGCCCAAGATCACGGAGACGTTCAAGATCCACGCGGACAGCGGGCGCCTGAGCCTGGCGCGGCGCGTGGACTACGAGGCCGCCGCCTCGTACGACATCGACGTCCAGGCGCAGGACGCGGGCCCCAACTCCATGCCGGCGCACTGCAAGATCCTGGTGAAGGTGGCGGACGTCAACGACAACAAGCCGGACATCAGCGTCAACCTCGTGTCGGCCCAGGGGAACGGCGACGCGGCGGCGTACGTGTCCGAGGCGGCGCCCGTCGACA
>NC_079411.1:27022612-27160112 GCF_029220125.1 Pseudoliparis swirei | reverse complement strand
TCTTCAATAGATTTAATTTGTTTAGATTTTTCTATTTAGATATGCTAATGTTTCTGTTCGCGCTGCATGTGACAAAGGAACTCAACGAGCCTCGGCTGCGAGGTTCGGGCGCCGCGGAGCCGCCGAATATCACGTTAACATCTTACCTGGAACGCAATTAGACATTTATTATGTATCTAGCTGCGGTGATTGTTTCCATAGCGCTATACGCGTTGGCTCTGCTCGATTTATCGGGTATAAATAAGTCTCTTTAAAAGTTTTTGTATCTGCTCCTCACCTGCTTTTCTTTCTTTGCCCTTTTTCTTGTCTTCAGCTACGAGACTGTAAAACATCTTAACTGTGATGTGGGATGTTTGAATTATTCATTTATGTATCTCGTTCCTGTGATTGTTTCCATGCTTTGTTTATCGCTCTGCTCCATGTACGTTATAAAAATTCTTCTCCTCACCCTCTTTTCTTTCTTTGCCCTTTTTCTTGTCTCTTAGCTATGAGACTGTAAAGGAACCTATCCTCTAGGAACCTATCATGCAATTGATGTGGGATGTTATACAATTAATGTACGGTGTATAAAAAGTATCTTGAAAAGTTTTTGTATCTGCTCCTCAACCACATTTCTTCCTTTGCCCTCATTCTTGTCTTCAGCTATGAGACCGTAAAACATCTCAACTGTAATGCAACTGATGTGGGATGTTTGAATTATTTATTTATGTATCTGTTTCCATACCACCATATGCTTTGTTTATCTCTCTGCTCCATGTATGTTACAAAAAGTCTTCAAAAGTTGTTGTATCTGCTCTTCACGCTCTTTTCTTTCTTTGCCCCTTTTCTTGTCTTCAGCTATGAGACTGCAACACATCTTAACTCTAATGCAAGTGATGTGGGACGTTTGAATTATTCATTTATGTATCTCGTTCCTGTGATTGTTTCCATGCTTTGTTTATCGCTCTGTTCCATGTTCTTTCTTTCTTTGCCCTTTTTCTTGTCTTCAGCTATGAGCCTGTAAAAATCCTGTAGGAACCTATCATGCAATTGCTGTGGGATCTTACCATGATTCATTTATTCATCTGTTTCCATACCACGATATCTTTTGTTTATGTCCGATGTTTAAAAAGTCTCTTCAAAAGCTTTTGTATCTGCTCCTCACGCCGTTCTCTTTCTTTGCCCTTTTTCTCGTCTTCAGCCATGCGACTGTGCACGGATGAATGCCGCATCCTGGGACACTCGGACCAGTGCTGGATGCCCCCCGTCTCCTCGCCGGCGTCCTCCGACTACCGCAACAACATGTACATCCCGGGGGAGGAGTCCTCCCCGCAGCCTCCCGTCGTCGAGGACGACCAGTCCTCCGTCGACTCGGAGCGCCGCAAGAGCTTCTCCACTTTCGGCAAGGAGTCCGGGAACGACGAAGAGGAGGAGGAGGGCGGCGGCGGCGGAGGAGGAGGAGACGTCAACGGGGGAGGAGGAGGAAGCGACGCTTGCGCGGCCGGAGGAGGAGGGGCCGGCTCCCTCCTCACGGAGATGAACTCGGTGTTCCAGAGGCTCCTCCCCCCCAACATGGACTCGTACGCAGAGTGCTCCGAAACGAGCCCGCCCTCTTCTTCCTCGTCGACCAATGAGAGAGGAGGCGGGCGCGGCGGAAACAACAACGCCGTCCCTCAAGACAACCGGAGAGGATTGTTGCCGGGCGGGAAAGGCCCCGCTTACCCGCCGGGCGTGGCCGCGTGGGCGGCCAACACCCACTACCTGAACCCCGGGAGCGGCTCGACGGGAGCCAATCACGTCGCGGCGTCTCCTTCGCCGTCGTCCTCCAACGCCACGTCCGCGTCGACCAACGGGCAGCCGCAGCCGCAGCCGCCGCACCTCAAGTGGCTGCCGGCCATGGAGGAGATCCCCGAGAACTACGAGGAAGACGACTTCGACGGCGTGTTCCATCAGGGCGGCAAGCGCGGCGAGCGCGGCGACGGGCGCCACGAGGCCGGCATGGACGCCAGCGAGCTCGTCCACGAGATCAACAAACTGCTGCAGGACGTCCGGCAGAACTAGAGAGAGAAGAAGAAGAAGAAGAAGGCATAGCATGGTTTTCACGTCTCACCTCGTTCTCTGTGTCGACATATATGAACTTCATGATGACTGTTTTCTCGTTCGCTATAACGCTCGTCTTGTTTATTTTTTAACCAAATATCCCGAAAAACGCGGCACTGGAGTTTTGGGAGGGCGGCGACTCGAAGGCGTCGCAACCGAGCGCCCGAAAAAACAGACACTAGTGTAATAACACGTGTTACTACACTGTTATTACACCGTTATTACACGTCTCAGAAAAAAATCGCGCAAACGAGCAGAAGATGAACCCTTTCTTCGTTTTGTTTCTTCGTGAACAGACTCCAAAAGGGGGAGGAGCCAAAAGTCGCGCGATCCATTTTGTTGGTGCTTTTTACGGCGTACAATGTTGTACAGCTTCCTGTGGGAAAAAAAGAAGGCAAACTCACGTGAATATCGTGCATCGTCTCTCCTGTTTTCTGTTTTTTTTGTTAATATGGAATGTAATTGTACAATTTGACCTTTTTGCATACACTCTTTTTTACTTCTATATATTTATATGTGTCCGTGTATGTTTGTACAGAAAAAAGAAAAATGTCTATTTTTTATAATTGTCACTTGCATGTCTTAATATCACTCAATGTGTCCCCCCCCCCCCCCCTCTGTTTATTTTATAAAACAAACCGTATTTAATTTTGGTCTTGAATGTGTGTGTGTGTGTGTGTGTGTGTGCGTATTGAAAAATAATCACATTCCAATGCAGTTCCATGTTGGAAGTTGGTATTTTGTACGGTGACATTGTGACCATCGGACGATCAATAAAGAGGAGAGGATTCATAACGAGTGAGTTTTGAGAAGTGTCCTCCCCCCCTCCCCCTCCACCTGGTGTATTAGCGCCCACCGGTGTCCAGCATCAGAACTGCAGCGCCCTCTGTATGACGCACCGTTCACACTCATCCCTCTGCTCATGAACGTGGCGTTATCTGTACATTAATTTAGTTTCAAAGAAATATATTTTTTTTAGATGCCTCCGTCATGAAATAAAAAGAATCTGATCATATAATAATAATAATATATGTGCAGGTGGCAGAATAAAGTGGAGCAGAGCCCCTCCCACCCGGACTCACTCTGCTGATGATCATGAAGGCTCGACTTGGCAATAACACACTCATGCGCACACAAACGCACACACACACACACACACACACACACACACACACACACACACACACACACACACACACACACACACACACAGTCAGGAGGAAATAGAATATTGAGTTGCCTTCAAGAAAGTGGGAACATTTCCACAACTCAGGCTAAATGAAGCAATTAACCTCATGAGACGGAGCTTCCACGAGGTAAAAGGTTAGTATTTACATACACACACACACACACACACACACACACATAGACAGACGCCAATGGAAACATTCTACACACACAAAAACATATTATGCATTTAAAGACACACACACGAGAAAATACTGTCAAGTGGCAGATGCGTGATACATCACACACACACACACACACACACTTTATCTCACATGCACATGCAAAACAGTTAATAATGAGCTCGTTTGTCTTCATCATTAAAAAGGCCAAGCCTCAATGAACAACAAGCGCCGTCTGTGTGTGAGTGAAGGGAGGCGGCGGCGGCATGCTGGGGCGCGAATGTAGGAGGAGGTCTGGAGGCGGAGCCTCAAAAGAGAAGTTGCTCGGTGGCGCATGAAGCAAAAGAAAAGACACTTTCTCATTTAATGTACCGGGTTCAGCCCGGTTCCCCAGCCCTCCGTCCGCTCAACACCATTTGGGACCCGGAGATTTAATAGAGAGCCGCTATCGTTGATTTACTTAGAAAGAAACATTTACATCTCTTTCCTAATGTAAGTTTAATGTTTACATTTTTTTTTTGGGCCCTTGTCGCCACGTGGCGGACCCTTTCTCCCAGAGATAAAGGCTTTTTTGTTGTGCTATGTTTTGAATTTCAGTTTATTTGACACATTATCCATTCAATTCAGTCTATTTTGTACACCCCAATATAAAAAATTACCATGTAGCCTCGGAGGGCTTTACAATCTGGACACATCCGACAGCCCTGACCTTTGACCTTTCACATCGGATCAGGAAAAACTCCCAAAAAATAGCAGAAAAAAATACTTTCATGGGAAAAAATAGTGAAGAAGCCTGCAGGAGAGCAAGAGAGGAGGATCCCTCTCCAGGATGGACAGAAGAACAGATGTCATGTGACCAGAGTTACATAAACACACTCAATGAATATTTCGTAGTAGACATAGGCCACGATCCAGACCTCCACGATCCATGAGACAGAAGGAGGTAGAGAGGAAGGGGGCGGGGCATCAGCAGGGTCATGGCAGGAGGCATCAGACACAGCCAGGTCCAATGGACCCTACGAGACGTGGAGTCAGATAGACTTCGGGGAGGAAGCAGATGATAGTGATGTCACATCGATGGTGGCGTATAAATGACATTGAATCGTGTATAATTCGTTAGTTTTTTGGGTTCAGAGGAATCCTTGTCGTGGTAGATCAGCTGCTCAGCAACTCAATCAAGTAAAAGTGCAAACAGGTTTAGTCTAATTAGGTAAATACAGGTGAAACACTTCTACCATGTGTGTGTGTGTGTGTGTGTGTGTGTGTGTGTGTGTGTGTGTGTGTGTGTGTGCTCATTGGTATGGAAGGGCGCCCGAGGACAGATTAAGATGTCAGCGGTAACATAAAGGTCTTGAATAACGCTGCGTTCATTATTCTTACGTGAGGTGGATGAGTGCACGATTGAGCTCTCCCTATAATTACCTGGCAGGTGGTTTAGCTTCCAGTCGAAGGGAGAGAGGAGTCCGTTTCATTGTCTGGAGATTCACGGCTTTCACTTTTTGTTGCATTTTTGTTTCAGTAAACGTTTGTTTGTACAGTGTATCTCACTTTTAATTGCAACGCTTTTGCTTATGAATGGAAAACCACCTCCCCGCCCTTTGAGTCTTCTGATTCCAGTCCTTTTCCGTCCGTCAGCTATCTCGCCAGATGGACGATAAGAAAATGGTCGGCACAAGACTTTAATGTAATAGAACATGTTATTATCATTAAACTGAATTTAGAAATTATGGATTGAACATTTACGGCACTCTCTGGGATAGTCAGTTATCTTTCTGAGAGATCGCAAAAAGTCTTTTACAACAGTAGTTTGCCAGACTATAGTTACGTTAGCTGTGGGGTTCCACAAGGAAGCTGCTTAGGCCCCTCTCTCGTTCCTTTTTTTAACAAATGATCTCCCTTTGTCAATTAAGCATGCCAAAATGGTGATGTATGCTGATATATGTATGCAGCGCTCCTGCTTATGAATGGAAAACCACCTCCTCTGCCCTTTAACTTAAAAGTTATGGATTCAGCTATATGGCACTCTCTGGGATAGTCAGTTATCTTTCTGAGAGATTCCAAAGAGTCTTTTGTAACGGTAGTTTTTTAAACTATAGTTACGTTAGTTGTGGGGTTCCACAAGGAAGCGGCTTAGGCCCCTTACTCTTTCCTATTTTTCATAAATGATCTCCCTTTGTCAATTAAGTATGCCGAAATGGTGATGTATGCTGATATATATATACAGCGCTCCTGCTAATGAATGGAAAACCACCTGGCTTCTGTTTCCAGTCCTTCCGGTCCATCAGCTATATAATCAGATGGACGATAAGAAAATGGTCGGCACAAGTCTTGCTTAACTTTAATGTAATAGACCATCATATTATGATTAAATTAAACTTACAAGTTGTGAATTGAGCATTCACGGCACTCTCTGGGCTAGTCAGTTATCTTTCTGAGAGATCGCAAAAAGTCTTTTGTAACGGTAGTTTTTTAAACTATAGTTACGTTAGTTGTGGGGTTCCACAAGGAAGCGGCTTAGGCCCCTTACTCTTTCCTATTTTTCACAAATGATCTCCCTTTGTCAATTTAGAAAGCCAAAATGATAATGTATGATAAAACATTCAGAATCTTTCCACAGAAAGGACAACACGCACGATTAGCGGCCGCTAAGGCGTCAGCTAACGGCGACCCAGTTAATAAACTAAAATAACTCATATTTAAATCGTACAGGCATCAGAGAGGTATCAATCTTCTCACCTAAAGTTTCGCAAGAAAGCAAATAAGCATATTTCCCCAGTCGTCAAACAATTTTTAAAATTATATATCGACCTGGGTGACACATTCACACATTTCACAAAGCAGGAACATTGGGATTCACAGTATTTCATCAAGTGTATGTGTCATTTTCAAAATTAGATTTTCGATGCATGATAGACGATGTTTAGCAATGAGACATTTCTTCGGCGTCGTGTAATGATGTGTGTAATAGAAAAAAAAATGGTGGAAAAAGATCCGCTACTGGCAATTTATTATACAAATAGTAAGAGTGGTCCAGCTTATTATTGACTTATTATTGATTATTATTGACCTCGCTTTCATTCTGAAATCTGCTCTCTTCCATCTTCTCTCTCCTACTGCATATACATCCATATCTCAGTCTCATATCACCGTCTGTCCATATCACACACACACACACACACACAAACTAACACACACCTACGCTGGGGTTTCGTCGTTTTTTAGACGAACCCTGAAAAATCGTAAAGAACTCCCTCGCTTCATCACTTAGGCATCCAAAATATGTCGATTGTTATTCCGGCAGGAAATTGAGAAGACGACGGCCGATGTCATGGCGGGTTATTGGGTTTTCGGTCTCATACGAAGTCAAACAAAACCACGCCGACCATCCATGCAGACTCGTGTCGGGAGATACGGGATATTGGCGAGCCTGTAATATCAACAGAGCTCAGGTGTGTGTGTGTGTGTGTGTGTGTGTGTGTACGCCACAACAAGTCACAGTGATGAAAACCGGCGAGATGGAACGCCCTTATATGGCTCCTGGTTTATTGCCAAAGGAATTCCAAATGAAGAATTTCCAGTCAGCTGTTCCTGTGATTATTGGGTGTCCTTCTATTGTTATTTATTAATTGCAGTGATATGTTATGCAGGGGCCAATCCTCACGAAGGGAGCTCTATGTATGCAGCCTGAAGGAAAGTGGGGCAAGAGAAAGAAAGAGAGAGAGTTTGACCTTAATTTGACCTTTAAGGACAAGTGAACACCACATGGTCTGAGCATCTGGCTGGAAGTGATGACGGCGGTGATGGTTCCCCCAAGACTGGGCAGGGACCCAACAGGTCTAGATTTATATATGATGTTTATATATGCATATCTATAACATGTAACCTAATATGAAAGCCTTTAATATGTCCTGTGTGTTTTAAATGACGAGAGGACGTGAAAGGAATTCATTAATTCTGCATTAATGCATTTATTTGGTGTAATTTTTAAGCCGTCAAATTGTGTACACTACCGTTCAAGAGTTTGGGGTCACTTAGAAATGTGTTTATTTTTCAAAGAAAAGCACTGTTTTTTCAATAAAGATAACATTAATCAAAAATACCCTCTATACATTGTTAATGTGGTAAATGACTATTCTAGGTGTAAACGTCTGGTTTCTAATGAAATATCTCCAGAGGTGTATAGAGGCCCATTTCCATCAACTATCACTCCAGTGTTCTAATGGTACATTGTGTTTGCTAATCGCCTTAGAAGACTAATATCTGATTAGAAAACCCTTGTGCAATTATGTTAGCACAGCTGAAAACAGTTATGCTGGTGATATAAGCTATACAACTGGCCTTTCTTTGAGCTTGAAGTTTGAAGAACAAAATTAATACTTCAAATATTAATCATTATTTCTAACCTTGTCAATGTCTTGACTATATTTTCTATTCAATTTTCAATTCATTTGAAAAATAAAAGTGAGTTTTCATGGAAGACACGAAATTGTCTGGATGACCCCAAACTTTTGAACGGTAGTGTATATGTTTTATTTTTTAATTTTTTAATTACATGTATTCCACAGTCGTGACTTATTATTAGGCGTCGCTTGTTTACCCTCTTCAAGATGATGGGGTGATTTCGGTGGCGACACATTTTTAATTACCGACCATTAGCAATGTCCGAATGTTTAATTGTTTAAAAAAAAGAAAAGAGAAAAGCTTCTCGTTCCAAAGTGAATCGGACACGCGGACCTTTTCCGATTCCGACCTTTTGACTTTGCGGTGACGGGAAACGCTGGAGTGGTAATGACACTGAAGCAATTCATCACATGCAATTAGCCGCGTGATGCGACACGCCGGTCCGACCCGTCTGCTCTGAAGACCCTCTGTGTCCCGGTCATTTTGGAATAATGTCGAATGAACCGTGTGATCCGTTCATGAGTGACGGGTGTTATTAGAATAAAGCATTTGTCCAGCAGATGGCGCTGTGGCACCTGGATTCCAGCAAAAAGGAGGAAACGGTCTTACAACCAGAGCTCCAGAGAAACTGCATCGACAGGAGCTGCTGGAGAGAGAGAGAGAGGGAGAGAGGAGAGAGGGAGGGAGAGAGAGAGAGTCATTCTGTCCTTTTAATTGCATCTTTGGTTCATGCATCTACAGGTTTTTTCCGTCCCCCTTTGATTTCATGCTGCCACGACTGGTGAGATGTTACTCTCTTCATGTGTGTGTGAGCGAGCGTGCGCTCTACGTCGTAGATGTGTGTGTGTGTGTGTGTGTGTGTGTGTGTGTAAAACGAGTGCTTGTTTATATGCCTGTGTAAAGCTTGTGGGCGTGCTGGTGCGGGTGTTCTTCTGTGTGTTTGTGTGTGTTTGCGTGTGAGTGTGTGTGTGTGGGGGGAGGGGGGGGGGGTTGGGTATGTTTATTGTATACTCTCAATCTCTAATAGATATCCCCATCCAACTTCCCATTTAGAATGGGAGAGCAGCCAGTTGCAGAATTCTCCCTCTCTCTCTCTCTCTCTCTATGTCTCTCTCTCTCTCCCTCCCTCTCTCTCTCTCTCTCTCTCTCTCTCTCTCTCCCCCCTCTCTCTCTGTCTCTCTCTCTCTCTCTCTCTCTCCCTTTGGACAATTGGATTTGTGCGGAGTGATGGAGAGTAAAGACAGAATTTCACTGCTGCAGCCAGCAGCTTGGCCTTATGCCACGTCATAGAGACACACACACACACACACACACACACACACACACACACACCACTGCTGTCAACCCACCCCGAGGCTAAGCTATCTACTTTGATATCCAGATAGCTTACAGTTTTTCACAATTGTTAACACACGTTTTTCAAAACAATAACGGCTTTCTCAAAACTGCACACAGAAAACTGAAAACCTCACACACAAAATGCTAAACCTGACACTCCCTTTGCAAGATGACTCTTTGCCATCAAATCTCTTAACTGTTCACAAAATGGAACTCGTTGTTTCATTTGGTACACACAGCCATTTTTTCAAAAGACACACACATACATTCATTGAGTACACACAACTAAGCATTTGCTGCAAAATTGAAAACACAATCATCGAAATGGAACACACCATACGAATGACAATGACTCTGGAGAATGAGCCATTTCTCCTTTTGTAAAATGTCTCAGTGTAGGCCTACTTTTTTCATAGTCAAACTTAAAACAGCACACAAATATGCAGCAAAAAAAGGTTTATTCTGGTACACAGAGACAACAGTACAGTACTGTAAACCGGCCTGCTCAAGTTATCCCTGTCCAAGCAGCGTTGGAAGAATGGCCTCGAGTGACGCATGAAGCCCTGACAGGCCTCGACAGTCACGTCGCCGCAAGCCTCCTCCATGGCTGGAGCATTGGGACCTGGTCCTGTGGGTTCCGTTCGTATACCTTCCACCTCCAAGCTGAAAATAATTCCTCAATAGGATTCAGGAAGGGTGAATAAGGTGGAAGGTACAGAACGGAAAAATCTGAGTGGTCCTGGACAGTGGCGGCTGGTGAATTTTTGGGGGTGGGGGGTCGCAGTTTAAATATCACTCAACAATGAGAAGAAAAGAGGTTTTGAGTAGAATATTGTAAAAAACAAAGCTTTATTTCAAGAACACAGCGTGCTCAACACGGTCCAATAACAACTATCAACACACTGTAACTTTGGGCATGAGAGGTTCAGAGCAGCTTTAAGGAACATTGGGTTGGGTTTCAGAGGTTTACAAAATAAAAGAGGTTCACCCTCACATGAAAGAGGTTCAGAGCAGAATAGAGTCAGAAAGAGATCACATGTTACATTGGGTGACAGAGTCGACCCACTACTGTAAAGACAAGTAGCCTCCTCTCTTTAAAGTGGTCACTTTAGTCTCTGGTTAAAGTCAATCATGTCTGTAACCAGCCTGTTTCCATTATTCTTGAGGGAATGTGTCTGTTTTTCAGAACTTCTTCGTTGTGTTTTCGATGCCAGTTCGGTCTCCTTCTGCTGCTCTGTAAACAGGGTTAGCTTCAGGCTGTTAGCGAGTTAGCTTCATGCTCTTAGCTAGATAACTGCGGCAAGATTCGTGCTTTCCACTTGTCTGCAGCTCTTTAGATCCCTCCCCCCGTTGTAGTCCAGAGAGTTTCAGTCCCTTTGGAACAACAGACAGGGGGAACTAAACAGTGCATTACTCACTGAGCTCCAGCTGACCAGCTCCGTTAGCTACCTGCTCGCGTAGCTCCGTGGAGCTCTCTGGCTGAGGGAACGATACGTCTCTGATCTGCCGAATAGTCCAGTCACGTGAAAAAATAAAACGATGTCATTGGCCAACGAGCGCACATTTTTGCGACCCAAGATTCACGTTTCATCCGCCAATCAGTGCGGTTACATGCAATCGAATTATTGGCTTAGTCGGACTGAAATCGAATTATCCGTTTCATGTAAACACCTTAGTCGGACTATGTGCGGTCCGACTTCGGTCCGATTAACACCCTTGGATAGCTCGGTCCGATCCAGTTGATAATTCGACTCTCGCGGCATGTAACGGTGAATTCGATTCGGAACTGGACTTTGCGTCTTTGCGCATGCTCGAGATCCCGCCTCCCTCCTCCCTCCCTCCCTCCCATGTCGTGACCCGGAAGTCGAAAGAGACGTCTTCTCTCCGTTATCAACTCAGCCAATAGCGCCATTTGCATTCGCTGTACTCCTATTAACACCATGGAAGAATAGTAGAGGGATGTAGCTTCGCCTTGCTCTCTGTTCGCCATCTTTCTCCAAATGTTGTTGTTGGTGGTGGTCAAGAGGTCAAGCGGAAATGGCTGTATCACTACGAGTTGTAATGAAAACAGCGCCACCTATCGTATCGGATATGACATGCTTTCGGCCAATGATTCGAATTACTCACTGCCATGTATATTGGGATAAGAGCAGATCCCCCAAAAGATAGCAGAGTCCGACTAAAGCAAGATTCGAATTATACCATCATGTAAACGCACTGAATGAGAAGCCGGTCCTTGCCGAAACGACTGAAATATTTTCTCGATGCCGTACACACACGTTAGATCGCCTCGAAAAAGGGGAGGGGCTTCTCTCCGTGATAATGGCGATATATTATATTTTTTCACATTAACTTAAGTGGTTGTTGACAGGCTGACGGTCTCCCACACACATTTAGAGCGTCAACACGGTATATTTACTATTTAAATGATTTGGCATATAATGTTTTTTGACAGGATGTTGTTGTTTTTTTCTTCTTTTTTTTTTTCATCTACAAATTTTAAGAGGGGCGGCGCCCTAGCGCCCTCTATGGACGAACCGCCACTGGTCCTGGAACCACTCGCGCACTTGAGCAGCCCGGTGGAAACTCACATTGTCCCAGATGACAACATGATCGACCCGCTGTTGGTCATCTATTTGGCCAGGTGGTACCAGCAGGTCATGCAGGCCATCGAGGAAGACGAGGAGACGGGCGGTGTTATCGGCCCCTAGGTGGGCATGACGGTGCAAGATCCCATGTTGATTCATCGCAGCACACATCGTGATGTTCCCACCACGCTGGCCGGGGACCTCAACAATGGCCCGCTGGCCAATGACATTTCTGCCCCTTCGCCTCCTCTTTACCAGGTTGAAACCCACCTCATCAATAAAGATGTACTGGTAAAGTACATTTGCTGTGTCGTGTTCCTGGATCCGCTGACACACAGAGCATGAGAATGCAAGTTACAGAGAGGTCAACACAGTGGGCTACAGTGAGACACTGTAGAGAAGGCACAATATTGAATTACAGGTACATGCATGTGTCAGTGCTGAATGTAGGGTACTTACAAGCACAAACTCTCGCCGTAACTCCTTGATACGGTCTGTGTTCCGTTCAAATGGGACCCTGTACACTTGTTTCATCCTCATAGTATTCCTAATGTGGATAGGCTGACAGTCTGGACATTTCTAAATATAGCACGGTCAGCCAGGATCCTAGCTTTTAATGCTGCAGTCCTGATTGCAAATTGCTCAACAGACCTGAATGTTTAGAGATTTGACTATTTGTGTGTTGTAGGTTGATGCTTTGAGATTTTACTTGAGAAGTGTGTGCAACAACTGAACATTGTGTGTAGTGTTTTGACAACAAGGTGATGTGTAATTGACATCAGAGTGTAAAGAAAGAAAATCAGAGTCTAATGCAGATAAGGCAGTGTGAAGTAGTGCCAAATTGGGTCGAACGATTGGGACATGAAGAGAAGGTTGTGCAAATTGTGCCGAATCTTCGCTTTTTGGGTGTTAACAACTGTGAAAAACTGTAATTACTGCACGCGTGTATAGGAAGTCACACGTGGAAGCGGAGGACGTTTTTTTGACTTATTACGGAGCAACATTTTAAATAAAAAAAAAAGAAGAAAGAGATGTGACGGAGAAAGAGTAACGAGGGTGAGGATGGGAGGATGTTCCTGTTTGATACATAAAAGGAGGAAAGATTAAAGAGACGCTCACGTCATCAGAGCTCAGTCCTGACGCAATCTTTCATTTAACCCTCCTGTTACCTTCGGGTCAATTTGACCCCATTCAATGTTTATCCTCCTGTTACCTTTATATTTACTGACATATTTTACCCTCGGGGTCAATTTGACCCCAGCAATTAAAACCTCCAGAAAATTATTAGAATTATTATTGTTTTCCAAGTTTAAGTGTGAGGTACTTTATGTTTGTTTGTTGACTACCTAAATAGCCCTTTAAATATATAAAAAAGTTGATATTGCTTATATGTTTGACACAGTGAAAAACGGCCTGGGGTCAAATTGACCCGAAAGAACACCGACATTAAACATTGAATGGGGTCAAATTGACCCTAAAGGTAACAGGAGGGTTAAAAACGTGACACGTTCCCGGGAGGGTTCGCTCTCCAGATCTCAAGATCGATCAATAATTGTGAACCTTTGTGATTTAATTTGGTCGCATTTCAAATGATAAACCCGACAGCTCCACGAAGTCCTGCTGGAAGGTCAACTTTTTTGCTGTAATCTCTGCCGTCGAAGAAAGTTGGTGACGTCCAATGGAACGGCCACGATGAGGTCATCGCCTCACAGGTGTGTGTTAAGCTGCGTTCACAGCAAAAACTTTGCGAATTCTTCGTGCGGGTAGATCCCGAAAGCAAAGGTAACGTAGAGATGCAAGTGGTTGCGTTTGAAGTAAATTGAGCCAAGCGGAAAAAATCTGCTACAAGTTGAAATACTTAAACTTTTACATTACACTTTTGGCGTGAAGGGCCCACGGAAAAAAAACACAGAGTTAAGCCCCGCCCCCTCTAAAGTGCATTACACTTCTGGTGTGAAGGGCCCACGGAGAAAAACCACAGAGTTAAGCCCCGCCCCCTCTAAAGTCCATTACACTTTTGGTGTGAAGGGCCCTCTCGTAGGTCCAGAAGTTATCATCGATAGCACTGGTGTCAAACACGAGGCCCGTGGGCCCAACGAGGCCCGCCACGTCATTTTATGTGGCCCCCTGACGACTTGAATAACACATGATCCCCTTTTCTTAATTAAAGAAATTTAAGAAAATATATCCTGTGCTTTTATTTTGAAGGTTTTAAATCAAATGGATTTATGTTATCATAATATAAGAGAAATATTCTAATTTACAATAGTTCTACACTCAAATTAACAATAATCAAATGCAAAGAGAGTTATTAAACAATATGTTTGATTAGTTTATACATTTATGTTTCAGGTACACTGGCCCTTTAAGAGGCGGCCATGATGCGGATGAGGCCCACGGTGAACATGAGTTTGACCCCCTGATCTGTAGATATAGGAGCTTTTGGTTTGCTCCACATATAGCAGGATCTTTCTGTTAGTAGGATAACTTACATTATTACAAATGTAAATGTTATAGAGAATAAAGGTTTTCTCAAAACAAGGAGCGCAGAAACAGAAAAGCCCGGTTTCACTTCGACTTTCTTTAGAAATGAACTAAATGTGTTTTTTCACAAGAGAAAATATCTTCAGGTGAAAAGATTTAATTTGACTCTTTTCCATCGCGTCTGAATGTGAAGCTCACATTTGAGATGCAGCGTGAGACACATTATCGTCTTTTGGTATCTGCCTGGCTGATGAAATGAGACTAAAGAGTTGGAGAGAAGGAAAGGCAATAGGAAGGATGAGAGGAGAGAAGGAAGGAGGAATGATCCTGAGGAGGGAAGGTGGTGCAACTGCAGTGTTATTTCCCTGATGACCCGTCTCCCCCCATGTGACCCACTTCCACTACGGGTTACGTCAGATCCCATCCACTCAGCCATTCGTCTCCCTTTGGTGCGTGTGTGTGTGTGTGTGTGTGTGTGTGTGTGAGTGTGTGTGTGTGTGTGTGTGTGTGTGTGTGTGTGTGACTTGGAGTTGAGAATTATTCATCAGCCTTTGGAGCAGTGTGGAATCCATTGTGTGTGATCATGTGTGTGTGTGTGTGATCATGTGTGTGTGTGTGTGTGATCATGTGTGTGTGTGATCATGTGTGTGTGATCATGTGTGTGATCATGTGTGTGTGATCATGTGTGTGTATGTGTGTGATCATGTGTGTGTGTGTGTATGTGTGTGATCATGTGTGTGTGTGTGTGTGATCATGTGTGTGTGTGATCATGTGTGTGTATGTGTGATCATGTGTGTGTGATCATGTGTGTGTGTGATCATGTGTGTGTGTATGTGTGATCATGTGTGTGTGTGTGTGATCATGTGTGTGTGATCATGTGTGTGTGTGTGATCATGTGTGTGTGTGTGATCATGTGTGTATGTGTGTGTGTGTGATCATGTGTGTATGTGTGTGTGTGATCATGTGTGTGTGATCATGTGTGTGTGTGTGTAATCATGTGTGTGTGTATGTGTGTGTGTGTGATCATGTGTGTGTATGTGTGTGTGATCATGTGTGTGTATGTGTGTGTGTGTATGTGTGTGTGATCATGTGTGTATGTGTGTGTGTGATCATGTGTGTGTGATCATGTGTGTGTGTGTGTGTGATCATGTGTGTGTGATCATGTGTGTGTGTGTATGTGTGTGTGTGTGATCATGTGTGTGTGTATCATGTGTGTGTGTGTGATCATGTGTGTGTGTGTGTGATCATGTGTGTGTGTGTGTGTGTGATCATGTGTGTGTGTGTGTGTGTGTGATCATGTGTGTGTGTGTGATCATGTGTGTGTGTGATCATGTGTGTGTGTGTGTGATCATGTGTGTGTGTGTGTGTGTGTGATCATGTGTGTGTGTGATCATGTGTGTGTGTGTGATCATGTGTGTGTGTGATCATGTGTGTGTGTGTGATGTGTGTGTGTGTGTGTGTGTGATCATGTGTGTGTGTGATCATGTGTGTGTGTGATCATGTGTGTGTGTGTGTGTGTGTGTGTGATCATGTGTGTGTGTGTGATCATGTGTGTGTGTGATCATGTGTGTGTGTGTGATCATGTGTGTGTACATCCAGAGGAGTAAAGTGTGACTAGAGGCCATTTACCCAGAAATCACAGCCACGCTGGGTCTGATGGTACGACCTCGCTGCTACAAGAGATCAACCCTGTGTGTGTGTGTGTGTGTCTGTGTGTCTGTGTGTGCCTGTGTGTATGTGCGAGCGTGCCTGTGTGTGAGCGTGAGTCTGTGTGTGTGTGCATATCTGTGTGTGCATGCTTGTGTGTGTGCCTGCACGTGTGTCTGCGCCTTTGTGTGCTTGTGTGTATGCCTGCGTGTGTGCATGCATATGTGTGTGTGTGCGTTTGCCTGTGTGTGCATACGTGTGTGCATACGTGTGTGCCTGCGTGTGTGCGTGCACCTGTGTGCGTGCATATGTGTGTGTGAGTGTGTGCATGTGTGTGTGTGTGTGTGTGCAGTTGTTCATCTGTCATGTGATCACCAAGTAAACAAGTTCAACTCTTGTTTACATCTTTGAGTTTCAGCTAACGTCCAATGTGCTACTGCACGACTGTTTATTATTAAAACCTGGAGGAAGAGGAAGAAGAAGAAGGAGGAGAAGGAGAAGAAGAAGAAGAAGAAGAAGAAGGAGAAGAAGACGAAGAAGAAGCAAAAGAAGAAGAAGAAAAAGAAGAAGAAGAAGGAGGAGAAGGAGAAGAAGAAGAAGAAGGAAAAGGAGAAGGAGGAGAAGAAGAAGGAGAAGAAGAAGAAGAAGGAGGAGAAGAAGAAGAAGAAGGAAAAGAAGAAGAAGAAGAAGGAAAAGAAGAAAAAGAAAAAGGAGAAGAAGAAGAAAAAGAAAAAGGAGAAGAAGAAGAAGGAGGAGGAGAAGAAGAAGAAGAAGAAAAGAAGAAGAAGAAGAAGGAAAAGAAGAAGAAGACATCTCCTATTTCAAACATGTGCATCAAGTCATAACATTGGACACGTTGAGTCTCTTGACGGGAGGAGCTGGGAGGAGGGAGGAGATGGGAGGAGGGAGGAGCTGGGAGGAGGGCGGAGCTGGGAGGAGGGAGGAGCTGGGAGGAGGGCGGCGTTCCTCTGGGAGCGGCGGGATGATCCAACATCACGAGAAATCCGTCTTGGTGGCGGTAACGTGTTCACGTGAACCGGTGGCGTTGTGGGAGGAGCTTAACAACACTCGGTCACAGGAGCTAAGAGTGAATATTGAAATATTGGACTGAATATTGTATAACGTTAATGTTGCTCTTCTTCATTTGTAAACTTATATCTTATAACATCAGACATCTATAAAACTAGAATACAACCTTCAAAAGTAAGAATGCATAACAATAATAAAACCTAAAATATAAAGAAAAATTAACCAAGCATCTGACCAAGAAGAAAAAACAGAAATAAAAATGTTAAAGCAGTAAATTATATATATATTTTTTTTATACTTGATATTTTATGTAGGTATTTTATTACAGAAATACAACCTTCATAAGTAAGAATGCATAATAATAATAAAATCTAAAAATGAATTAAAAAAAAGGAAAAAGTAACCAAGCATCTGGCCAAGAAGGAAACACAGAAATAAAAATGTTAACCCCTAGGGGATTTTGATTTGAATCAATAATTTCACTCCCCCTCCCCGCCTTTTTGATTGACCCATTCAATGTTGTGTTTTGATTGTTCTTTCGAACATCAACAAACAAACATAAAGTGCCTCACACTTAAACTTGGAAACAATAATTCTAATAAATAATTTTCTGGAGGTTTAATTGAAAAATTGAACCCAACAAAAAAATATGTATATAAATATAAAGGTAGGTAACAACAGGAGTGAAACATTGAATCAGTCAAAATGACCCAAAGGGAGGACTAATGTTGATTTGATCAAAAATGAAATGACCCTAAGGCAACACAAGGGTTAAAGCAATAAATGATATGTCATAATATTCAGATGGGAGTTTTGTTTGCCTCTAAATTTGGATCTTCGGAAAAAAATTGTATGATTTCACAATGTGGCGTAATGACCTTTAATTATTTGTATATGTATATATGTATATATATATATATCAGGGAATGTATGTATATATATATATACATACATTCCCTGATAAAATCTTGAGGGGATAGTGTTGATTTGTATTTTTAGTTTTGCTTCCCCCATGTGGCCATAAAGTTAGAAGACATATCTGGTGTTTCACAATCTTTACTTCACTTAATGTTAAAAAACAACATTTATTTTCATCAACTCTGATTTAATTATATATCATTTATATCTCATTGCGCTGACGTCGAGATGAAACATATCCAAAGATCCTAAATGTTGGGACAGAGGTGTTACATGTTCACATTTCCAAAAGGTAATTTGCCGCTAGCAAAGCAGATGTCTTCCTCCCACCTGGTCCCGAGAAAAAAAAAAAGGAAAGCATTCTCTTTTTACACCCTCTCTCCATCCCTCTCTCCATCCCTCTCTCCACCCCTCTCTCCATGCCTCTCTCCATCCCTCTCTCCATCCCTCTCTCCTTCTCTCTCTTTGTTAGCTCCTCTGCTGTCAGAGTACATGTCTGAAAATGGAGGGAGAAGATGAAGAGCTGGTAATGGTGGCAGGTGTTAGGTTTTGACAATGTGTGTGTCTGTGTGTGTGTGTGTGTGTGTGTCTGTCGCCATGGTACAGGTGCTCTTGCAGTGTCAGAGAAAGCTGCAGGCTCAATCTAAGGGTTGGCTGATTGGCCAATTAGCAACTGTTTCCATGTGACACGCGGCAGTCAATTTACCCCACCCCCCCCCCCGCTGTCTGTCTCTCTTTCGTCCACCTTTAAGTGCCTCCGTCTTTACCACTCTCCGATCCGTCTCTTCCAGTATCTCTTCCCCTTTTTTCTTCCTCCCATTCAATTTGTCCTCCCCCCCTCCTCTCACTTACCTGGTCTACTTTGCTACCCCCCCCCCCCTCAGATCCTGAGTTTCAGAACTCTCTGCTGCTCTTTTGTCACCAAGAATGGATCCATCTTCTACCTTTCCATTGTTCCCTCACTGTTTCTCATCTCACACACACATCGTCCACGATACACACTTCTGGATACACACCAGATTTACCTTCCCACTGAACTGTCCCCCAAGAACGGATCACTTCAATTCAGTTTATTTGATACAGCCCAATATTAACAAATATGAATTTGGCTTCGTAATCTGTACACATGTGACATCCCTGACCTTTGACCCAGATAAATGACATCAAAAGTAAAGTCAGCTAATTTCTTCCTAAAAAAATTGATTTGGGCACATTGACTAGAAAGCTGGGTCGTCTTGTTATTATATATATATATATATAAATATATACACATATATAAATATACATATACACACATATATTTATAGATATATACATATATCTATACATATATACTTATATATACACATATATAAATACATAATATACATGTATATATATGCATATATATGTATATATACACATATATAAATATACATATACACACATATATATATATGTACATATATACAGTATATATACATTTATATCCATATATCTATACATATATACATATATACATATATATAAATACATAATATACATGTATATTTACACATATATATAAATACACATATATATATATATATATTTATATATTTAATGTGTGTCAACCATACGCCATGTTATTAAACTTTAACCTTGCTAGGGGTTCTCTGGGTTAAGCGGACTAGAAATATATCTATAAATATATTATAACTCCCTTTTTCACATATACAGGAGCTATGAACAATATTTAATATTAACATTAATATCTTATGGTAACGACGGTATTAGCAAACCATCAGCCAATCACAGCCTGGATGCAGGGTTATTGCTTTTGATCTTAATTGCATCTCTTGATTACGTGAAAATGTTTTAGTGAAAAATAAAAGGCCTTCACGACACACATGCCTCCCCATCAATTCCTGATAATTGATACCTCACCGGGCATTATGCAAATGTTATTCCAATGAATTAATCTTTACTTATTAATGTGTCCGTGTATTTATCTAAAATGATTCTAGCAGTTCACCATCATTTACAAAGAAGCTAATTAAATAACACGAATACCGTTGGGGTTATCCGGAGGAGTCGTATTTATCCGGACCCAGATGAAGGAAGAGAGAGGCGGAGGACCTCCCCGAGGTCCTGATCCCTTCAGTCGGTTTGGCTGATTACAGGAGAGGGGAAGCAATTCCATCCACGCCGAGGTGTGGGCAGGAAGCAGTCTGAGAGATTAAAACAGAGGGAAGGGATTACGCTGCCAATCTCTACACGCATCAACCATCTGATTATTCGCCATTTAAGCCGTACCGGGGAAAATGCTCCTTTATTAATGTGAAGTATTTCAGGTAAATTAGTTTTTCAGAAAATGTCCGTGTTCAAAATAGAGATCACACAGGGAGCATTTCCCAATATTCTTTGTGGAATCCCCGTACGCTATTCCTTACGACACTGAAGGTGCGTTCACAACGCTTTACTCGCGTGAGTTTATTCACTTGACTATTTGTGGCTTTTTGCTTCAATGGCGCCCTTAGAGGGGGCGGGGCTTATCTCCGTGGAAACAGTTATCATCTCCTTCAACCACCATGAAGAACTAACCACTAGTTCTGCTTTATACTTGTTAAGGACGTCACACAAACGTCTGAACATCTAACGCCCTCGAGTTTGGGTTCATAACATTAATATATTTCTATATATTTATACATGACATCACCCGTAGGCTCACACAGCTCGGTGACCTTCACCTCTACGTCTGAATGTCTCTTCAGCTCCACTAGAGCAGCAGTTAGATTCACCAACGGAGGAGCAGCTCAACTCTGATTGGCTCTCGCAACTCGGCGTCGGGCTAATTTTTCGGCAAAGTTTAAATATAGCAGAATTTTCGTGCCTATCTGGTGTCTGTACGTTGACCCGGTTAGCTATTAACGCGGTTAACACCACTAGCTGTTAAAACTGTTAGCTGTAAGCACTGTTAACTGTTAACACCGTTAGCCGTTAACACTGTAAGCGCTGTTAACATCGTTAGCTCTAAGCACCGTTAACTGTTAGCACCGTTAACTGTTAACGCCGTGAGTTGTTAACACCATTAGCTGTAAGCACCGTTAGCTGTTAACACAGTAAGCTGTAAGCACATTAACTGTTAACACCGTTAGCTGTAAGTACCATTAGCTGTTAACACGTTAACTGTTAACATCATTAGCTGTAAGCACCGTTAACTGTTAACAACATTAGCTTTTAACACCGTTAGCTTTTAACACCGTTAGCTGTAAGCACCGTTAGCGGATAACACTGTAAGCACTGTTAAAATCATTAGCTGTAAGCACCGTTAGCTGATAACACTGTAAGCGCTGTTAACATCGTTAGCTGTAAGCACCGTTAGCTGTAAGCACCGTTAGCTGTTGCAATGGGCAAAGCTCATCTTTAGGCTCCTGATATTGTTGTTGCTTCAACGTTTTTAACATTCCCCGCAGCATAACAAATACATTTAAAGCCCTATAAGTCTTGACAAAAGGCCAAACTTCTTTGCCCTCTTGTGTCACTTCCTGCTCCCGGTCTCATCGGCGCGTCTCCATCGATTCCGCGGAGTCCAGCAGAGCGTGAAGTTGAGCGTGGGAGTGAAACCTCGCCTCAGAACCATTTAGCATCCTCGCATCCAACTAAACATCGAGACCCCTTCAGACGTTGTCTTTGTCGGCATGTTTGTTGACCGCCTGCCACTCGAGCACCGAAAAAAGAAAAAAAAACGCTTTGTTTTTTCCAGCATCTCCAGTTTTTTTTTATCGACCATCTGTATGTCGGTAACCTCGTTTTTCTGACGCTCGGTCAAGTCGGGCCGCCGAGGGCTCGTCTGAGGAGAGGCAGAGCGGCGATGTGTTCGCTCTGTCAGCACTCCAGAATCTCTCACACACACACACACACACAGAGACACATCTATTTGACATGCATAGACATGTATTTGCATTACTTGCAAAAAAAGTACACACACACACATATGTCTGCGTCTTTGTTTCCACTCCAGCTCTTCGCCGTCTGCCCCTCGTTGAGAGCTTTGATTCCATTTCCAAGCCCTGGTTGCCACTGACCCGCTTTGATGCTCTCTCTCTTTCTCTCTCTCTTTTGTGGAGACAACCGTGGGGCACTCGGAAGTCACTTCGCCACTCGGAGTTCTTAATCTCCGTTTTCCACTCGCGACGTCTTATTTTCGTCCTTCTGCCTCTTTACATCTTCTTCCAACTTGGACAGGACTCGGGACTCAACCGGCCGTGTGCGTGATCGAAAAGGTTTTTCATTTTGGCAAATTGTATTATTTTTGTAAACTTTTTGCCCCCGGTAGGAAATGTTCCGAGGCCACGTAGAGCGTTCGTGGCCGCGGGGCTTAGGGGTCCTATGAACACTAATCTGAGAACATGTGGATAGTCCATTAAGTCGCAAATGAAACACAAAGGCCCAACATTAGCTGGTCCTTATTATTTTCTTTTTTTGGTCAAAACATGTATTATTTTTTTATTTTAGGCAATACATTAACTGAAAAAAAGAAGACTCCATAAGCAAATGAGCATTTTGATCTCTGGTATTTTTTTATCTACATTATGTCATGTCTCGTCGGTTGTGTTAAGTTTTAGGTTGAAGTCTTGTTTTCCATGTCCGCTTTTATTTTGTAGTAACTGTTCTCTCTCATTTCAGAAACTGTATTTCCTGCCCCGGTGTTTCCTCGTTAGTGTGATTGTCTGCTCCACCACTGATTGTGTCCACCTGTTCCCCATTTCCTCATGTATTTTAAGCCTGTGTCTACCTGTGTTTTGTGTCAGATCGTCTTGTCTCTTGTCTGTAGTCTTTTGTCCTGGATTACTTTTCAAGCATAGTTGTGATTTTGTTTTGTACTTTGTTCAAGTCTTTTTCCAGCATAGCTGTGATTGTATGTATTTTTATCAACCCTTTTGATTGCCCTGAACTTTGGAGTCGTGCTTTTGGGTCCAGTTTTTGAGTCGTGACACATGCATTTGTCGAGGACTATTTTAATTTGCGGATTGATACACATTTATTGCTCATTGAAAGGATTTTTTTTTTATTAAAGGAAATTATGGGGGCATTTGCCCCTCTCCTAGTCATATTAGGGGCAACATTATATTTTTTAGGGTCAGTTTTGCCCTTTGCCCTGAACCCATTGCATCCTGATCCTGATTTCCATCGAGCTCGAGACGTCCAGCATTCTGAGCTCTTTTTCAAATGTCTTACGTGTCCATAGAATTTCAATAATAAGTTCATAAAATTTCAGTAGAAAGTTCAGCGAAAAAGTTCTTGAGAAGAAAAGAAAGAAAACATTCCGCCAAAGGTCGTTTTCAGAGGTCAAATAAGAAAGAAAAGAGACTATTGAAGGAAGGAGTCAGATTAATGCAAAGAAAGATCAAAGCTGAATACATATCAGTGACAGATGGTGATCCATTAACCTCTTATGTCCAAACTAATGCCATCAGCCATGCGTCACGCTGGTATGAAGATGGTGGTGTAGAGTTACGGACCAGATGAAATCCATTGTGGTCCGCTGCAGATACTTCATACGGACCGTCGAGACAGATTTATATTCCCTTTCACGATTTCCTCGCGCCGTATCGCTTTCTCTTTTGTCTTGTTTTAATAATTAGCGTACATACGTCTACAAGGAACAACAGTGTCGGGTTTTCGACGACGATGTGGAGTCGGAACGGTAATTTATTGTTTTTCCAAAGCCGAGAGGGAGAGATTCATGTAGCTTTACGTTTATATTTTTAAACTAATCACTAACAAATGACGACGTAAATCCCCCACTTCTTGTTAATACTGCACACGTGTGTGTTTTCACTAGTGCGTGTCAGTCCGTGTTGCCCTTGAGCATGTGTGTGTGTGTGTTTGTGTGTGTGTGTGTTCATTATGTGCCTGCTGGTTCATCAGACATAGATCATTTGGGTTCAGTCTTTTCCACCATTAGCCCGCCGAGTGACGAGGTGTGAAGGCAAGCCGCCGCGTTCACAGAGGTCACAACGTAATTCAGCAAGATTATTATTACGGGTAATTACATTATTATTATTAGTATACGAGAGGCAGGCAGGTAAACATGACCAGGCTGCAGTTTTATGGTGGTGGTGGAGGAGGAGGAGGGTGAGAAACATATGTACCGTCATGTAAATAGCATGTGCTTATTAGGACATGACACCTTTTGTAAAAAAAGTAATTAAAAGTATTACAAAGTCAATAGTTTTGAACTAAACTCTCTTTGTATTTTGCGTCAGTGATTTTTTTGGTGTTAATTATTCAGATGTGGCTATTATGCAAACGGCGATTCCCGATGCTAACTCTTTCCGTTGCTCCGCCACCTAGAGGACGTGTGAGGCGTTGCAAGCACACGCCCACGGACACATGCGGGGGCCGTAACTGTGTCACTGTCGGCGAACATCCTCTAGTTCTGATGGAAGCGAGTTAAATTCAGAAATAATTTGTTCTGGAAGGACACACATCCTCAGGTTATTATGACACACACACACACACGTTTCCTAGTGTCCCTCCCTTGTGTCATCCAGCACACACACACACACACACACACACACACAGTAGGTGCTCTCAGCTATAATAACTGAGCGGAGGTCTTGGCCCTCTTCATAAAAAAGAATCTGGCCGCGGGATTGGATACGTCCGCTCCAATCAGATGGGAGCTTTTTATTTGAGGAAGATGACAAAAAAAAGCCACAATCGTCTTAATTGAGGCCTCGAGCTCCGGAGACCTTAATGACGTTGGTATGTAGAGGGTTGTGTGTGTGTGTGTGTGGGAATGTCACGTCAGCGATGCATTCGAATGGCGTGTGGAATATTCTGGGGAGGCATGATGTGTGTACGTGGGTTTAAGATTATAGTCTCAGCATAATCTTGATGTATGTGTCTGTGCCACCGCAGTATTCATGAATGCCTCTGCATAGTATTATGATTGATGCATTTGTTTGTGTGCAAGATTGTGAGGATTTTGCCAATCCTTTACACACACACACAGTGACACACACACACACACACAGTGATAGAATGTGACTGAGTATATTTACTCTACCATAATTAAGTAGAAGTATGAATCATTGCGTATGTTTTTTTATTGTTATTGTTGTATTTTTTCGTTTCATTCCCCCATGTTCGACACTTTATTATTTATTCATGAAATATTGTACCTTTTACTCCACTACATTTTTTACAGCCGCAGTCACCGGTCACCGAGGAGATATACGATCTCATATAAGATATAATGGAGTAACTGTCTACGTGAGACTGAAGGTATAGTGGCTCTCAGATGCCCTTCCAGGGGACAACATGTGAAGAAGTGCCCTCAAGGTGTTGTTTGCATTGTAAGTGTTTTAGCACAATTAACTGTTAGCACCGTTAGCTGTTCACACTGTTAGCTGGTAACGTCGTTAGCTGTAAGCCGTGTGCTCAGTCAGCGCCGTGTCGAGAGCTACTCCCTCAATCATACATATGCTCGGAAATGTAGTATTTTAGCCCCTTGGAAGCGGTACATTATTGAATGTTTTTGCTTGGTTTGTTGTTGCCAGTCCCCCAGATTCAGAGTCATGTTTCTGGACATCTTGTCGAACACAAGTCCAATATTAATTCTCCTTTGGGCTTTGTTGTGAGCTCCAACTGCAACTTCTCCGGTAGCTCACTTGGTCTGCATATATATATATATTTATATATATATATATATTTATATATATAATGCATTTATCAGAGCTGCTTTAATCAAGGTTGTTACAGAAAGGAACAATGACGTAAACGATGCTAAACCGCCAGCTAAAGCTGAAAGGAACTATGAAGTCTGGTTATCACATTGAGCATGTATTCAATATTTGATACAAGACACACTTCATTAATGCAGCTTCTCTACTCTTTCACGACTGAATAATAACATCTCTTTACCACTTGAGAGATCATCAGTCCACATATTCATGTTCACTTGAGCCAAAATGTGGATTGAGAACCATACAGGGGGGGTGAACATGAGACAAATTCCTTATTGTGCAAACTACTTGGCCAATAAAACTGATTCTGATTCTGATAAGGCTTCGTCAATTAATTAACCAGATACCGTTTTAAATGTGCAACAATTTGTTCACACCCAACAGTGTCAAAGCAAGACACTAAACAACCTCGGTTCATCGCGATATATCGAGCCAATACTGTGTCTGTGAGTTGTTTTCTTTTCTCTTAACGGTAGAAAAAAGGCACGGAGCGATTCTCATTCCACTCTGATATCCTCAGGTACCCTCCAACAGGGTACCTCGTCGTGGACAAATAGACATAAAGCCGTGTTCAGTCTCTCAAACATGACATCGGGAAGAGGTTTTGGGTTTCCTCTCCCTGTTTCATGTCCAAAGGGAGACACCCGAGCAGCATCTCTTGCCAGTGCAGAGGAGCAGATCCTGTTGGATATCTGCGCTCCTCTCGCCCTCTCACAGAGATGGTTGCCAGCAGTCTACAGAGGAGCTCTGTGTCTTTGTTCCTATTCTTTCAGTGTGAGGTAAGTGTGGTTCGACAGGTAGACCCGACACCGCATCGAGAGCGCCGTGCGGTTCAGCTCTTCATCTGCCAGAGGACCGGCATCACTGCGGTCTTTGCGCTCGGCTGCAGTCGATTATATTAGAACCTTTTTACAGTCGTGTCACACTCATGAATAAGCTGTCCACGTCCCACCAGAACCGGCGGAAAGCAGTTTCTTTTATAGGAAACGGCATCCTGTGCATCTAGGACACCGTTAGAAAAGCCTATAGGAACGTATCGACCCCTATGTGTGCCTTCACGTCTCGTAGGGTCCATTGGACCTGGATGTGTCTGATGCCTCCTGCCATCGTACTGCTGATGCCCCGCCTCCTCTCTACCTCCTTCTGTCTCATGGATTGTAATTTGTGTCATATTCATTGAGTGTGTTTATGTAACTGTGGTCACATGACACCTATTGTTCTGTCCATCCTGGAGAGGGATCCTTCTCTGTTGCTCTTCTCTTTTTTTACCCCGTGAAAGGTATTTTTTCCATTTTTTGGGGAGTTTTTCCTGATCCGATGTGAGGTGAAAGGTCATGGAAGTCGTACGTGTACAGATTGTAAAAGCCCTCTGAGGCGAATTTGTAGTTTGTGATGTTAGGCTATACAAAATAAACTGGATTGAATAGTGATGTGTGGACATGGAGTACACAAATGAAAGTATAAAAAAAAGTAGAGGTGAAGTAGGAATAGAGGGAGGCGCACCTTCCTGCAAATGGGCTCATCGCCACGTTACTGTTGTAGTAGAAACTCAAAGAAGTACAGATTTATTTTATAACTGCTTTATTTCAAACGGACCAAACCACTCGAGATATTTTCATAATGTATGACCGTCAGGCGTTTTTTTTTTCACGCAGACTGAGCAGCTGTACTGGTGATTAACCGGAACACCAAATCTGTTCCTGAAATCCACGTGATGGACCCTGAAGGGGACGTTTTAACCACCAAATGCCACCGATTTCCCGAGCGGTTCCAGGACAGATCGCTCGTCTGGTACATTTTCTTTCCGTGTGGATAAGAAGGCGACTTGCGAGGGTAAAGGAGAGAAGGCTCTATTAATGACTGCACTTTGGCGGAGGAGAGAGAGAGAGAGAGCAAAAGTCACAGAGAAACTGACAGTAAGTATTTACAAGTCTAATCGCAACCTGAGTGTAATGAACATCGCTGCTGTTCATCTGGGGAGAAGTGAAGGGAAATAAACCGCCCACAACAGGCTGGATATAAGCAATGGACTGAGAGTGAGGTGTTCTGGTCAAAGGGTGCCAATAATGAATAGCAAATAGGCCAGGATCAATAAACAGTTGTATATTTTACGCGCGGTGGGGGTGTCTGTGTTCATCTGTAGGGATGCACATTTTAAGAAGACGGCGCATCGATGATTTGACATAGTTCACTGCTGCGCTTCATTTTATTCTCCAAACAAAATGAAAGATAGATTTTTTTTTTGCATGCCGACAGTATGCAATAATAGTGTGCGTGTGCGCGTGTGTGTGTGTGTGTAACACCACCCACTTCTAGTTTACAAAGGACAAATATCATTTCGAGCATGTGGAATTTTTTTAATAATATGCTCTTCATTAACACTTACTCATATAATATCATCCAAATCAAATTTCCAAAGGGTCCAAAGCCACATTTTCCGTAGAGAGTCTGGTCATGCATATTGGCTTTCATCTGTGTGTGTGTGTGTGGGGGGGGGGGGAGGGGGGTCTGTCAGCCTCTCAGCAACAGCGTGGTGAACATGTCCATGACGTCCAATAGGTCAATGCATATCCAATTTGTTTTTGATCATCTAAGAGCAATGTGTTGCATTCCTAATAACTGATTCCTTGAGCCACCACTAGATGGCAGTAAAGCCTTTTCCCACAGAGGAAACCAGGCAGTTTAAAGAATAGAGACCTCTCGCGTGGCCACCGAGCAGAAGGTGTGTTCTCACAACGTGTGTTTTTCTTCTCCTCTTTCATATCTCCATATTCAACCCATCCTTTATCACCGAGGCAGCAACGGGCGGCTGTAAGCTGCCAGGAAGCAACTCGGAGTTCAGCCTCTAACCCGGGAACACGGTGACACGCGGATGTCCGGAGCCCCGGGCATCAAACCGCCGACCTTGCGGTTCAAGGACGACCCGCTCCTCCTCGCCACCGAGCCGCCGGCTGCCCGAGGACTCAGGATTCCTCTCTTGTTGTTTTGCATCTGATGAAACTTAATCCTAATTACTACTGACGACATGTACGCCATGTGAAGTGTTTCTGTGAGGGTGATGAAGAGGAGCACAGAAACATCCAAATAGCATCTCTTAGAATTCAACAATAAAATGTAATAGATATAAGAAATATCTACTAAGAAATAGGATAAATCCATTAAAACACCCAAAAGATATCTCTTTCCAATTTTAATGGTGATTCTGCATAATTCGCCATAGTGATGAACAGGTATTCTGGATGTATCGGGAGGGGTGGGGGGATTTATTTAAAGACCTATTTAGGTAGTCAACAAACAAATATAAAGTACCTGACACTTAAACTTGGGAAACAATATCAATTCTAATAATTTTCTGGAGGTTTTAAATTGCTGGAGTCAAATTGACCCCAAGGGTAAAAGATGTTAGTACACTTGAAGCTAACTGAAGGGTTAACAAATACAATGTCTTCAAGTATTAATAAGTATTACATTGGTCATATTTGAAGAGGAAGGGCATCTCTGACGTTCACCTGTCGGGGCAACGGCTCTTTTTACCTGCACCTTGTGAAGAGGTGTGTGTACTTGAGTCCAGATCGGTCTCAGACTGGATAGAGATAATCCTCCAATTCATACCCACGCTTTAGGGCCAGATTATTTGGAGTTTTTGGTTTGATTTGTCCAACTCCGATCAGCGGTTACTGAAAAATGGTTGAACAGTGAGTCTCAATTAAATTGTATTATATTTATTTGGTACAGTCCAAAACATACAAATTACAAATTTCCCCTAGAGGGCTTTACAATATGTACATATATATATATATATATATGACATTTCTTTTATTATTATTTTATATATATATGTATATATATATATACATAGATATATATAGGACATCCTCTGGGACATCACATCAGATCAGGAATCACAACAGAGGATGAAGTGGAATAATAATGATATTATAGTATTAAAAGGTATTGGCAATACTAATATGCAATGCAACTCATAATTATAGCGGTAGCCATATTTCTTCTCGTGTGTCTATATTATTCAGCTATGATTACTGTTTTATTTACTGTATTTATATTTGATCTTACGATGCACTTTACCCCTCTGCTGCTGTCATCCTGTAAAAGCCCCCACTGCGAGACTAATAAAGGATTAGCTTATCTGAGGTGTCGGCCGGGACCGCGGTCCAGATATAACCACGATCCGTGGAAACCTCAGAGACGAGAAAGCACAAAGACTTCGGGGGAAGAAGTGGAGTTAGTAATGTGCGTTAATGGGACATTAATTCATTGGAGGAGATAGAGAAGAGTCAAGGGGCTGGATCAGGATAAAACGTCCCCCAGCTGCCTCTCAGCCTATAGCAGCAGCTCTAGGGTCTGGACCAGGGTAGACCTGATTCAGCCCTAACTATAAGACTATTAAAGAGGAAAGAGTTAAGTCTACTCTTAAATGACGTGATTGTCTGCTTGCAGGACTAAAAGTGGAAGCTGGTGCCATAGAAGAGGAGATAGGAGCTCAGTGTATCCCAAAACGTCCCCCAGCAGCCTATCAGCCTATAGTAGCATCTCTAGGGTCTGGACCAGGTGAACTTGATTTAGCCCTCACTATAAGCACCATTAAAGAGGAAATAGTTAAGTCTACTCTTAAATGACGTGATTGTCTGCTTCCAGGACTGAAATCAGAACCTGGTTCCATAGAAGAGGAGATAGGAGCTCAGTGTATCCTAAAACAAGCCTCTAGCAGCATCTCTAGGGGCTGGACCAGGTGAACCTGAGCCATCCCTAACTATAAGCAGCTTGATAACTGAAGGCCCTGGCTCACATCCTACTCGTTAAGACTCTGGGAACCGGTGGTTCGATCCTTTCGTTTGTTTAGTGCCTGACACCTCAGCGTGTCTCGGAGGCTCAAGTTGAGATGTAACCCGAATTTAAGTTTCCTTGTTTTTTAAGGCTAATGCGAAGTTGGTAGTTGCATTATTCTGCCATGCCGGCACTGCTTAGGGTTTTTTCTTGAGATGCTTCACATGGACCTGCAGAAACCTGCATGCAGGGCCTCTGTGGGTCGCTGGTCCCAACCGGTCCTGGACCCCAAAAGTAATGGATGCTTTTGGTTTGCCGAATTCCGATGTGTCTATTTTGTAAATTGCGTAAAAAAAGCTCAACCGCCGTCTTTCTCTCTCTCTCCCAACACAACAAGACATCAGGGGGTTGTGCAAGATGTAATTCTGGAGGTAGACAAACAACACGTGTTTAATACTGTCACCATAGCAACAACTCACTGTGGGGAAGAACAATCACACACACACAAACACACTCAACACACACCCACTCTCTAACACATGGTATACTTCAGATATAGTCTTCACACCTAATGGGGAACTACAACTTGGTTGTTTATCTGATTTAATTGGTCATTTATGTGAAAGTAACGGGGTCGATACACGTGGATGTCGCCCCGTCATGCGTGTTAGCTCATGTACACTACTGTTCAAAAGTTTGGGGTCACTTAGAAATGTCTTTATTTTTCAAAGAAAAGCACTGTTTTTTCAATAAAGATAACATTAATCAAAAATACACACTATACATTGTTAATGTGGTAAATGACTATTCTAGGTGGAAACGTCTGGTTTCTAATGAAATATCTCCATAGGTGTATAGAGGCCCATTTCCATCAACTATCACTCCAGTGTTCTAATGGTACATTGTGTTTGCTAATCGCCTTAGAAGACTAATGTCTGATTAGAAAACCCTTGTGCAATTATGTTAGCACAGCTGAAAACAGTTATGCTGGTGATATAAGCTATACAACTGGCCTTCCTTTGAGCTTGAAGTTTGTAGAACAAAATTAATACTTCAAATATTAATCATTATTTCTAACCTTGTCAATGTCTTGACTATATGTTCTCTGAAATGTTCAATTCATTTGATAAATAAAAGTGAGTTTTCATGGAAGACACAAAATTGTCTGGGTGACCCCAAACTTTTGAACGGTAGTGTTTGTCTGCGCTAGTTCTTCACGCGCGCCGACAGCGTAATCACGGAAACCCTGGCGACGGCAGACATTTTATTTGAACTATACGATGTATTTTTGCGGTAAATCCGTTGTCACTTTTTGTAGTTTTTCCACGTCTTTTAAAATGATTGTTTTTTTTAAATGCCGATGTGAGCCGCGATCACACGACCTCCCCTTCTGAAGCTGCTTTATAAATAGAACCTGTGGTGCCAAAGAAGTGCTATTGAACAGTTAATCCCATAAAACCAACAGATTACCGAATATTCCTTTTTCCGGTCAAGGTGGGATCGGCCATTAGCCCAAAGTGCCCTCTTATTCCCGTCGTGTTCCGACAACACTCGTCCTTTTCATCCACTCACTCGTTCAACGTCTGCCTGTATATATTCAATTTTTATTATCATAATTATCATCAGTGAACATAAATAACTCACTCGTCTCTCAATTATTGCTCTGCACCGTTATCCCTATTCTTAGTCTGTCCAACTTCATTTTCCATTGTTCTTTCCTCTCAGCCCACGCCGGCTCGTCTTGTTTTCCTGAAGCAAACAAGCTCAACAAGTACAAACCCAAACTCCCCGGTTCCCCCCCTTCCTCGGATGAACTGGCATCCACCGTTAAGCGGCACTTGGGATAATAGTACATTTCAGCCATCGCCGTTAGAAGAAACACGGCCGCCGCTACAGCGTCCTCATTAGCCTGGAGAAGAGGAATGGGCGGATGGAGAGAGAGAGAGAGAGAGAGAGAGAGAGAAGGAAGGAAGATCTTAAGTTAAAGACAGATGGTCCGCCTCTTTGCCATTGAACTAAATGGGTGGTGGGAAATCAAGAGAAAATGAGTGTGTGTCCCTTTAAGTCTCTTGAAGTGCTTCCGAAGGCTACGTGTTCGCCGCTGTGTCGCACGCCGGACGCACGTCTTACACAAAATCGTGATCGTAACAACTTTATTTTGAGTGCCGAGCACAAATACGATGGAGTGTTAGTCATTAGGAAGACATAGAGAGTTAAAGAGGGAACAAAAAATAAAGATGGAGTTCTGGCGTTGCCTCAGAAACCAATTTCTAAGGGTTCATCACACTTAGGATCAAAGTGCTGCTGGTGTCTATAGAGACACATGTGTGGGTGTGTGTGTGTGTGTGTGAGAGAGTTTAAGATAAACAGAGGAAGGAGTATTTCATGTTCTCACATGTCTCCTCTCATTTCTATGCAAGCTCAAAATCACACTTTATGAACTCTTCTGTTTACCGTTCTTCGTTCTCATCCCTTCTTCTTTTCGCTCAGATTACAGGGAAGAAGTTGGGAGGAGGGGAGAGAAAAAGTGGATCTGGACAGCTCTGCTGATGGCGGAGGCAGATACGTCGTTGGCTATCTCCCATGTGTTGCCTCTGGCAGAGAACTGAAGTACACACATTCACAATACCACACACACACACACACACACACACACACACACACACACACACACACACACACACACACACACACACACGCGCTGGACAGGACTAGGCGGTAGCCACTGGTGCCGGCTGCATCGATTAGAAGAATAACACAGTTATTCCTGCAGGTCTGTCTCCAACAGCTGTCCCCCCTATGGCTGCGGGTGAAATGAGGGGGAGGGGGAGGGGTGGATGTGGGGGGCCAGGAGGTAAAAAAAAAAACTTTAAAAAAAAGAGCAAACGGACAAAGAAAACGGAGAGATGGATGGTGTGCGCCAGCAGGACGGATGGATCGAGGTACAGGACAAGAAAGAAGACGGAGAGGAGAGATGAAAGAGAAGGAAAGAAGATAAATCAATGGAGGTGGAGCAGTTCATACACACGCCGTCTCTTTAAGAGACGAAAGGGTCGTTTAGAGCAGCGGTCCCCGACCACGGGGGATTGGTTCGTACCGGGCCGCCCAGAAAGAGTGAATGAAAATCGAGTCGGAAAAAAACCATTTTATTTTGAAAAAAAGATCGGATCCACTCGTGCGTGGAGTCTGAGCGTCTCGCGAGGTCACGAAATACGTGACACATCTCGAGAGGTCGCGTAATTCGCAGAAAAGAACCAGCAAAGGCACGAGCGCGAACAAACCCACAAGGTAGCGGACACGAGTCAAACAAAACAAAGGGGGGGGGAGCGGCCAAAAAAGAGACAGAAGAAGAAGAAAAGCCTCAAAACAACGTTGCGTTCAAAAACATTATCGGGAGTCTTAAAGTTCGGGGTTTATCGCCGCAGGCTAGTCTCACTTAGTGCTCGTGTGGCACCCTGGACATTTTAAGGGCAAATATTGTAGTCAGAATTGTTATTTAATTGTATTGTGTTAGTACCTTGCCCCCATCATCCTTATTATCTTGTTATTATCATTTTAAACGCTTTGTGTGAACTTATAACTCACCTGCTTTCACCTGAAGGAGCTGCAGGGCGATACATGTGTTCGCCAGTAGGGGGCGGTAGTGAGTTTAGCCATGACTGGCGCCGTAATTCTTAAACAAACAAGTTAGACCAGCACATCACAGACCGTGACGCAGCTATTAATGTGAGACTTGGTGTCTTTACAGGTAAGAAGAGGACACAAGTGCCATCTATATTAATGTTATGTTCTCTCGCTTTGGCGGTGCTATATGTTTATGGTTATTAAGTGTGTAGTAGTTAAAGAGAAGACAGTTAACTAAGGCTAGCGCCGTTTAGCTAGCGGATGCTAATCGCGCGCTAGCATGTTAGCATCAGTAACCTGGCCTGAGAATGACATTGTTCCATAAAAGATCAGATAGTTACATGTTGTGTCCCGTGAAGGTTTCCTCTGAAAGACGCAGAGAGTGAAAGAAAGATGTGAGAGAGGGTAAAATGAGCCAAAGAGAACGGAAAGAAGAAAAACTGAGATTAAAGAAACCACCTAAGATTTGTATCCTTCCACATATGTCCACGTTTATGGAAGCAACTTCATATGAGATGCTTCTGAAGAGGAGATTAAACAGTAACTCAACTGGTGTGTGTGCGTGTGTGTGTGTGCGTATGTGTGTGTGTGTGTGAGTGATTGCATTCAAGTGAGTTATGCATTTGTATTTTTTTGTAGTGTGTGTGTCTTGTAAGTGTGCCTCTATGTGTGTGTGTGTCTTGTAAGTGTGCCTCTATGTGTGTGTGTGTCTTGTAAGTGTGCCTCTATGTGTGTGTGTGTCTTGTAAGTGTGCCTCTATGTGTGTGTGTGTCTTGTAAGTGTGCCTCTACGTGTGTGTGTCTTGTAAGTGTGCCTCTATGTGTGTGTGTGTCTTGTAAGTGTGCCTCTATGTGTGTGTGTGTGTGTGTGTCTTGTAAGTGTGCCTCTATGTGTGTGTGTGTGTCTTGTAAGTGTGCCTCTATGTGTGTGTGTGTGTCTTGTAAGTGTGCCTCTATGTGTGTGTGTGTGTCTTGTAAGTGTGCCTCTATGTGTGTGTGTGTGTGTGTCTTGTAAGTGTGCCTCCATGTGTGTGTGTGTGTCTTGTAAGTGTGCCTCTATGCGTGTGTGTGTGTCTTGTAAGTGTGCCTCTATGTGTGTGTGTCTTGTAAGTGTGCCTCTATGTGTGTGTGTGTGTGTCTTGTAAGTGTGCCTCTATGTGTGTGTGTGTGTGTGTCTTGTAAGTGTGCCTCTATGTGTGTGTGTCTTGTAAGTGTGCCTCTATGTGTGTGTGTGTGTGTGTCTTGTAAGTGTGCCTCCATGTGTGTGTGTGTGTGTCTGATTGCATTCGAGTGAGTTATGCATTTGTATGTTTTTGTTGTGTGTGTGTGTGTGTGTTTCTGGTGTGTGTGTGTGTGTGTTTCTGCTGGGTGTGTGTGTGTGTGTGTGTGTGTGTGTGTGTGTGTAGGGTAGCTGCTGCCAGTGTGTGTGTGTGTTTCCAGGCTTAATAGTTAACTGCCAGAGTGTAGTGCCACTGACAGAAAAACTTTGATGCGGGACCAAATTTACAACTGCTCTCCCCCTCCTCTTCCCCTCCTCCCCCCCCCCTCCTCTTCCTGTCCCCTCCTCTTCCTCCCCCCTCCTCTTCCTGTCCCCTCCTCTTCCCTCCCCCTCCCCCTCCTCTTCCCGGCCACACAACCCGACGGGCCAAGGTCGGCCAATTACCCGTCACTGACCAAACACACAGACTTACACCCACGGAAAGTGCGTGTGCCATCAACTCTGTCTGTGTGTGTGTGTGTGTGTGTGTCTGTGTGAGTGTCTGTGTGTGTGTGTGTGTGTGTGAGTGTGTGTCTGTGTGTGTGTGTGTGTCTCAGTGCAGTGTGTTGGACGGCGGCCTGGCTGCTAGATTCATGGGAAATATGTCAGCCATCAGCCTGGGCATTTCAAACAATGCCTCACAATGTGCTCGACAGCGCTGAAAAACAGCCACGGTGCCCGGAAAACTGCCAGCCCATCATCTCAACTCTCTCTCTCTCACTCTCTCTCACACTGTTTGTGTGTGCTCATCTCCCCCAGCATCTCTCTCAATATCTCATTTCTCTCCTAATTCGCCCTCCGAGCTCTCATTTCCTGTCACGCACACTCTCTCTCAAATCCTTCCCCCTCTCTATATTTTCATCTCACCGATCCTCCATCCTCAGACGTTACGTTATCGTTCTTCCGGCTCCACAAAGACACCTTTTATTCACTCTTGTTCCATCCCTGTAGGTCCTGTAAAACAGCACCAGATGCACCTTTATGAGGAGCTGAGCGGCGGGTCGCCAGGTAGTTAAGTACGTGACACACACACACACCGATACACACACCGATACACACACATACACACCAGCGTCAGAAATACACAAGGGCAAAACTTTTGTGTGTGTCCTATTTGTGTTGTCTCTGCCAGGTAGGTACACACACAAAAAATCAATAAATATATTTTTTTATTATTAAAAAACAAAGAAATAAGTTATAGTTGTGTAAAACAAATGTAATAGCAATAAATAACCACAAAGAAATATGAATACAATGTAATATCATTGTCTGATTTATGTTTTCTGTTCTTATTTGATTGTGTAGACGACTGCGTAATCGTCTTGTTACCATTTTTATGACGGTTGCTCATATTCTGTCAGCCTAAAAAAGTATATATATTATTTTTGAACAAAGGTTAAATGTTATTTCACACATTTTTAAAAAGTGCCCCCAATTTATTTTTAAATGCACCTGGAGGTCAGCCAGTGGGGGAAAAACGGCCCCCGAAATAATACACACACACACACGCACACGCACACAGAGCGCAGTAATGTACCTGATGGTATGAGGGGGCCGGGCAGTGATGTATATCTCTGGGAGACGCCGGCCCCATAAAGCAGCGGGGACATGGAGTCCCCGTCTCTTAACTCCACCCGGCTCGCCTCCGGTGCTGATTCACAGCATTCAATTTACACCGGCTCGTAACGGGAGGTGATGGGGGGGGGGGGGCTCTGGGAGGTGTTGAGGAGAGCTATTGGTTGGGGGGGGGGGGGGGGTCTGAGCTAGAGGAAGTGAAATAGTGATTCCTCGACGCAACCGCAACCGCAGTGTCCTCTCACTCCGTATTGTGGACGCTTAGAAGTCTGTGTGTGTGTGTGTGTGTGTGTGTGTGTGTGTGCGCTGACCCTTTTGTGTCATCTAAAATCTGCACACGCGGGCCAATGAAAACAATCGGGCCGACCCTAATCCCATTCCCCGTGTGAATATGTATCATCCCAAAAAAAACCTGATCCACATCTGCTCGCTGTATGTCTAAACTCTGCAGCCCCCCACCCTATTCCCTCCCATGCATATATGAACGTGTATAAGTCTGTTACGCTTCAACAGTACATTTACATGTTTTTTTTTGTTTTTTTGGGTAACATATTTTTTTCTGCTTGTTTCTGCTTTAAAAAAAAACTCAGGTATTTTATGTGATACATTTTTTTTTTTTACGCCTCAAAAAATTATGCAGTGGTAAAAAAAAAAAAAAAAAAAAAAATCAGTGTTTTACAACCTCCTGAACTTCTGCATAGACATGTGCTTAATGCGCATTTCTCATCGAATCCAAGGTCGCGCGTCGCCGGCCGCCACTTCCCTCGATAAGAAGAATTGAAGCATAGCAACAATATGCAGATTTATTCATTCATTCGTGACTGGATTGATTTAACTGTATTGAGCATTTGCATGCGTGCAAAAGTGTGTAAACGGGTAGCGGCGACATCACGAAGGCTTCTCGGCGGCGTGGACGAGCTCCATCGCGGTCTCTGGACGTGAATTATGTGATATCGCTCCCCCGCCTATGGGCATCACGATAACGTGCACGGTGGGAGGCGGTAAACAGATAGAAACATAAGCCCGGCGGATTGTCGGAAAAACATCCGCCCGTATGAGTGCATCCGTACAACAATAATAGCGTTGTTTTGTTTTTTCCATGCCACCCTGCCGTTTGAACACAATCCATAAGCCTGGAAACATCCAATCAAATGTAAATATATGGAGAAGTAATGAAATCCTGTTTTTACTATCAGCAGATACTAAAGATCCAGAGCGGCTGCCAGAGATGTGCCGGTCCGTGCCCCACGGTCTTTTGTTGCATACGATATTTGGATAATTGATTGCGTGTGTAAATGCCGAGAGCTCTCCACACACACACACACACACACACACACACACACACACACACACACGCATCACTCACGAGGCACACGGTGCCCTGAAGGAGGCCAGATCCTTGGACACATGCGCGTATGAGAATGATGGAAACACTCGTGTTGACATTCATGCTCGGCTGATAATTCATGAGCTTCATTGTGTATGGATCTGAGACTGACAGAGGAGTGAAGGGGGGGGGGGTGCTTAGCATTCAAACTTTACCATGTGTGTGTGTGTGTGTGTGTGTGTGTGTGTTTGAAATGGTCGGTGACACCCACACCGCGAGTGATTCAGATGCACGCTGTACATTTTTTGTGCCGTGCAGGTAAACGGTTCACCGGATCATTGAGATCCACCGTGAGCGCTGAGGCGGATCTGTCGATGGATAATTGGGAGGAAGGAAGCGAGGGACGGAGAGAGAGAGGGAGAGAGAGGGACGGAGGGAGAGAGGGACGGAGGGAGGGAGAGAGAGAGAGGGACGGAGAGAGAGAGGGAGGGAGAGAGGAGGAGGAGAGAGAGAGGACAGAGAGAGAGAGAGAGACGGAGAGGAGAGAGAGAGAGAGGATGGAGAGAGAGAGAGAGAGAGAGAGAGAGAGGGACGGAGGGAGAGAGGGACGGAGGGAGGGAGAGAGAGAGGACAGAAGGAGAGAGGATGGAGGAGAGAGAGAGAGGAGGGAGGAGAGAGAGAGAGAGGACAGAAGGAGAGAGGAGGAGAGAGAGGACAGAGAGAGGCGGAGGAGAGAGAGGACGGAGGAGAGAGAGAGAGGACAGAAGGAGAGAGACGGAGAGAGAGAGGGACAGAAGGAGAGAGGGACGGAGGGAGAGAGAGAGGGACAGAAGGAGAGAGGGATGGAGGGAGAGAGAGGACAGAAGGAGAGAGGGACGGAGGGAGAGAGAGAGAGGGAGGGAGGGAGAGAGAGAGGGAGAGAGAGAGAGGGACAGAAGGAGAGAGGGACGGAGGGAGAGAGAGAGAGGGACAGAAGGAGAGAGGGACGGAGGGAGAGAGAGAGGGACAGAAGGAGAGGACGGAGGGAGAGAGAGAGAGGGACAGAAGGAGAGAGGGAGGAGGAGAGAGAGAGGGACAGAAGGAGAGAGGGACGGAGGGAGAGAGAGAAAGGGACAGAAGGAGAGAGGGACGGAGGGAGAGAGAGAGAGGGACAGAAGGAGAGAGAGAGCTGTCGGCTCTGTCATTTCTTACTTGGAGAGTAACAGACCTCAGGGACCTCTCTTCAATAGTAAATGGACAGAACACACACACACACACACAGTGTGGGTGGCCATATGAATGACATGTGCCCACCAGGAAGGCCGTTTCCCCCCCGCCGACATCCAGCAGGGGATGGACATTGTTTTACCACAAATGTTTGTGAGTCACCCGCCACAGCTTTCTGCCCTCTAACCAAGTCACGTGACGCCAGTCACGTGACAGGAACTCTAAGACAAGTGTCTTGCTCAAGGACACATCGACGAGGGCAGAGATTGAACCGCCAACCTCCTGATTAAAGACAAACCTGCTAACCACTGACCCACAGTCGACCATTATATATATATATATATAGAGATATATATATATATATATATAGAGAGCAGTGGCGGCTGGTGAATTTTTTTTGGGGGGGGGCGCAGTTTAAATAGCACTCAACAATGAGAAGAAAAGAGGTTTTGAGTAGAATATTGTAAAAAACAAAGCTTTATTTCAAGAACACACCGTGCTCAACACTGTCCAATAACAACTATCAACACACTGTAACTTTGGGCATGAGAGGTTCAGAGCAGCTTTAAGACACATTGGGTTGGGTTTCAGAGGTTTGCAAAATAAAAGAGTTTCACCCTCACATGAAAGAGGTTCAGAGCAGAATAGAGTCAGAGAGAGATCACATGTTACATTGGGTGACAGAGCAGACCCACTACTGTCAAGACAAGTAGCCTCCTCTCTTTAAAGTTGGCAAACTTATCAATAACTCTCTGGTTAAAGTCAATCATGTCTGTAACCAGCCTGTTTCATTATTCTTGAGGGAATGTGTCTGTTTTTCAGAACTTCTTCATTGTGTTTCGATGCCAGTTCGGTCTCCTACTGCTCTGCATGAAGCTAACTCGCTAACAGCTGTTAGCGAGTTAGCTCCATGTTCTTAGCTAGATAACTTCGGCAAGATTCGTGCTTTACACTTGTCTGAAGCTCTGTAGATCCCTCCCCCCGTTGTAGTCCAGAGAGTTTCAGTCCCAGGACTTTGGAACAACAGACAGGGGGAACAAAAAACGAATTACTCATGGAGCATTCAGCTAACAGCTCCGGTTAGCATATCGGCTAGAGGAGAATCTCCGGGTGTACGTCCTCCCGCGGTCAGCGATTTGCTGCTGAATTTTTAATTCCGGATGTTCGGGTCCGAACTCTTTCAGCCTCTTCTTGTCAATATCTGACCGTCGATTGAAAGGTCTTTCGCGTAGAGATACCACAGAGTTTTCAGTCACCGACGCCATGCTAACAACAAGCTTCTGCTAGCTATGTTGCTCGCGTACCTGCGTGGAGGTGGAGGTGGAGCTCCTGGCAGGGTTGCCAGGTCTGTGAGATAAACCAGCCCAATATCAGAACTCAAAATATGCCCGTGCCAAACCATATACACTGCTTTTAAAGTCCAACAGCATTGCTATCATTGCCAAATGTATTGTAATATCTACAAAGTAACAACATATGTTTAGTTTGCCAGCATTAAAAGCAGTTTTCCCTCAAGTTATTTCACCTAGGTCCTAAAATGGCCTTGTGTAATTAGATACAGTATATTATCAAAAATAAAATGTGTACGTGCTGATCTGGAGTCAGTTTGGTAGGATTTGGGTATGAATAAATTATTTCATTTAAAATATGGATTTTTATTTAAAGATATTCATGTAATTTGCATGCAAAATAGGTCGACCCGAACCAAGGACAACAAATTCAACCCGCGCAACACTTCAAAAGTGGCCCGATTCCGCAGGAAAACCGCGGACTTGGCAACACTGCTCTATGGGCTGAGGGAACATACGGGTCTCTGTCTGATCTGAATAATCCAATCGCGTGCGCACATTTGTGCGCCCCAAGATTCCCGGTTTCATCCGCCAATGTGAAGCCGGTCATTGCCAAAACGACTGAGATGTTGTATCGATGCCGTACACACACGTTAGACCAGCGCCTCGAAAAGGGAGGGCTTCTCTCCGTGATAATGGCGATATATTATATTTTTTCACATTAACTTAAGTGGTTGTTGACAGGGGCTTACGGTCTCCCACACACATTTAGCGCGTCAACACGGTATATTTACTATTTAAATGATTTGGCATATAATGTTTTTTGACAGGATTTTTTTTTTCTTCTTCTTCTTTTTTTTTTCATGTCCAAATTTTAAGAGGGGCGGCGCCCTAGCGCCCCCTATGGACGAACCACCACTGATAGAGAGATATATATAGAGAGATATACAGGACTGTCTCAGAAAATTAGAATATTGTGATAAAGTTCTTTATTTTCTGTAATGCAATTAAAAAAACAAAAATGTCATGCATTCTGGATTCATTACAAATCAACTGAAATATTGCAAGCCTTTTATTCTTTTAATATTGCTGATTATGGCTTACAGCTTAAGAAAACTCTAAAATCCTATCTCATAAAATTTTAATATTTCCTCAGACCAAGTAAAAAAAAAGATTTATAACAGCTGAGTGTTTGTCAAGGCTCAGGAAACCCTTGCAGGTGTTTCGAGTTAATTAGACAATTCAAGTGATTTGTTTAATACCCTACTAGTATACTTTTTCATGATATTCTAATATTTAGAGATAGGATATTTGAGTTTTCTTAAGCTGTAAGCCATAATCAGCAATAAATCAGAATAAAAGGCTTGCAATATTTCAGTTGATTTGTAATGAATCCAGAATGCATGACATTTTTGTTTTTTGAATTGCATTACAGAAAATAAAGAACTTCATCACAATATTCTAATTTTCTGAGACAGTCCTGTATATAGAGAGAGATATATATATATATAGATATATATTTTTTCTTAATTCTCGCCCTGTGTTGATTGTCTTTCATGTTTTTGTCTTTTGACTCTTTCCTTGTCTGTGAAAACATGGATGTCAATAAAAGGTTCTTGATAACGGAGCGAAAATGAGACGAGAAGCATTCGGCTGTTTGGTTGAAAACCAACACGTCTTCCCTCTTCGTCTTCCCCCTCTTCGTCTTCCGTCTTCGTCTTTACCCTCTTCATCTTCCCCCTCTTCGTCTTCCCCCTCTTCGTCTTCCCTCTTCGTTTTCCCCCTCTTCGTCTTCCCCCCTCTTCGTCTTCCTCCTCTTCGTCTTCCCCCTCTTCGTCTTCCCCCTCTTCGTCTTCCTCCTCTTCGTCTTCCCCCTCTTCGTCTTCCCCCTCTTTGTCTTCCCTCCTCTTCGTCTTCCCTCTTCATCTTGCCCCTCTTTGTCTTCCCTCCTCTTCGTCTTCCCCCCTCTTCGTCTTCCCCCTCTTTGTCTTCCCTCCTCTTCGTCTTCCCCCTCTTTGTCTTCCCTCCTCTTCGTCTTCCCTCCTCTTTGTCTTCCCCCCTCTTCGTCTTCCCCCTCTTTGTCTTCCCTCCTCTTTGTCTTCCCCCTCTTCGTCTTCCCCCTCTTTGTCTTCCCTCCTCTTCATCTTTCCTCCTCTTCATCTTCCCCCCTCTTCGTCTTCCCCCTCTTTGTCTTCCCTCCTCTTTGTCTTCCCCCTCTTCATCTTCCCTCCACTTCGTCTTCCCCCTCTTCATCTTCCCTCCTCTTCGTCTTCCCCCTCTTCATCTTCCCTCCAATTCGTCTTCCCCCTCTTCATCTTCCCTCTCTTCAGCTTCCCTCCTCTTCGTCTTACCCCTCTTCGTCTTCCCTCCTCTTCGTCTTCCCCCTCTTCGTCTTCCTCTTCGTCTTCATCCTGACGTCTTGCACACACTCTCCTGCGATGCTTTGACCCTTCAGAGGTTTTGCCGCCTAAAGCGCCCGTTCTTCTCCACAAACACAAGGCGCAGCGGCTCTGAGACAAAAGCCTCGTAAGAAAGTTGATGTTCTGTAACTTTCTTCCGAGGTTTTTGTTTCAGAGCCGCTCGTCCCGGAAAATCCATCCAGCATCAATGTTTACGTTCAGTTTGAGGGGTGATTTTTTCTTCTTTCTTCTTTCCAACGTCTCAGCGGACTCCTTTTTATGATCGGAGGCCGCTTCAGGGTTACGGATGAGTGACGGCGAACGGAACCCGACGAAGTCAACGGGGGCAAAGTGAGCGCGTCTTGATGCTCTTTCTGCTTAGTCGACCGAACATGACGCAGAATCAGGGACTTCTTTTAAATCACTTCTTAAAACCCATTTTTATAGAACAGCTTTAAAGTGATGTCGTCCTTTTATGCAGAACTTTGGTTCCCCTAATTTAGTTAGTCTGTTCTTTTAATTTATTTTAATATTAATATACACTACCGTTCAAAAGTTTGGGGTCATCCAGACAATTTTGTGTCTTCCATGAAAACTCACTTTTATTTATCAAATGAATTGAAAATTGAATAGAAAATATAGTCAAGACATTGACAAGGTTAGAAATAATGATTAATATTTGAAGTATTAATTTTGTTCTTCAAACTTCAAGCTCAAAGGAAGGCCAGTTGTATAGCTTATATCACCAGCATAACTGTTTTCAGCTGTGCTAACATAATTGCACGGGTTTTCTAATCAGATATTAGTCTTCTAAGGCGATTAGCAAACACAATGTACCATTAGAACACTGGAGTGATAGTTGATGGAAATGGGCCTCTATACACCTCTGGAGATATTTCATTAGAAACCAGACGTTTCCACCTAGAATAGTCATTTACCACATTAACAATGTATAGAGTGTATTTTTGATTAATGTTATCTTTATTGAAAAAACAGTGCTTTTCTTTGAAAAATAAAGACATTTCTAAGTGACCCCAAACTTTTGAACGGTAGTGTATATATATATTTTAATTTTATATTTGTATCTTACTATTCTATTTGTTTTGCCTTGACTCTCTGTAGAGCACTTTGTTTTTAAAGGTGCTGTATAAATAAAGTTATTGTTAATATTATTATTATTAATACCGGTCAAAGGTTTTTAGAACTTCTACATTTTTCCAGTTTTTATTGAAATAAACATTTCTCAATGTACTCTGAATTTAAAGCAGAGGACGAATAAACAATTGGAGATAAAACAAAATAAATCGTGGAATTGTTTTGTTTCACAAAATGTAATCTACATGTTTGATGAGTCAAAATATAGAACTCTTCACTTTAAATACACATAACTCTTCACTTAAATCTTCAAGGACACATCGTCTAGGGCAGGGTTTGAACCTCCAACCCCCCGATTGGAAGACGGACCTGCTAACCACTGAGCCACCTCTGCTCACAACGCTCTTCTCTTCCGACGCTAATATTTTGAATATATTTATACACATAAGTACATCAAAGCAGCTCCTCCGAACTACCCTTAGCCAATAGGAAGCCTCCATCCGCTCTTATGAATACGGTAATCAGTCGACCTTGAATAACAAGATTCAGTTTGACATATAACACATATTTACATTCCCCTACTGTAGCCTACTTTATTAGGAGCGCCGCTTTAGGAGCTTTTAATGCTGCCACTAGTTACATTTGACCTTGGAACATGCATCTTTTAGCATATTAGCATATATGTAGCCACCAAATGCATATTTAGGACCCTCTTTACAGACTTCTAGTTTCAAGACTAGTCGGCCAAAAGCATTGAAATGTTGGGCACGCTGTATATTCAATATATTATATAATCTGAAACTCGTCCACATGTTCCTTTCCTATTCAAGATGTTTATATATTCTATATCTGAAGACAACTTTGCCACAGTAAATTATTCCCTTCAGTTTGACGTCATCAAAAAATTATGAATCTGTTTTATTAAAACCATTTTTAGAGAGAGAGAACGTGGGCATTTTAATACCCAGCAATGTTAGGCCCATTTATAATCTCGCATCTTTAAGGCATATTTTTAGTCCCTTTTTCAATTCACCTTTTTTTAAACTCAAACACTCCATTTAAAATGTTTCAATCAGGTTGCAGGACCCCTCACAGTGACGCCCGATTAAAAGTAATGGTATCAAGACAAAGCTCGACATCTTGGTTCTGCTTGACCCGAGTGCCACATTCGATACGGCGAACCACCAAATCGAGAATGATGGACTGTGCAGAAATGTTTCCTACCAGAACTTCTCCACCGGCTCCAGAGGGATGCTCCCTCAAAACATATTACACACTTCAACGAAATTGTAATCTTTTTTTCAAATCTCTTGCCCTTTTCAATAAATGTTGTTGAAAAGGAATTATTTGTAAAACAATTCTTGAGAGTTATAAGTGTGATTGAAATGTATTTATATGGAAGATGTATGTGGAAGAAAATATATATATATATATTTTTTCTATATGTTTTTATTTTATATACATTTTTGATTTATTTGGTATTAATTTAGGATAGGAATATATCAATTTTTTGCTTCTACCCATGCCTTTTCAGTCTTTCTGTTTTGTATATTATATAGAACAATATTGTATTGTATTTGATTGACTGAATAAAAAAACTGATATACAATTTAAACTGTATAATACAGTTATGTTGTCACCATATTTTCAAATCCCTGCCAAATGTTAGCCCAACGTTATTTTTGCCTAATTAGCCTAAAAGTGCAACAGAGGAACCAGCGAGGTTCGCCCGCAAGAGTCATCGGCTAACGTGAGGCTAGCTCACTGATAGCGGCCGCCAGTGTAAATCAAAGCTAGTAACACACACTGTAACACATAATACATATTGTGACACACAATACACATTGTTACACATGATACACATTGTAACACATAACACACATTGTAACACACAATGTAAGACATAATACACATTGTAACACATAATACACATTGTAACACACAATGTAAGACATAATACACATTGTAACACATAATACACATTGTAACACACATTGTAACACATAATACACATTGTAACACATAATACACATTGTAACACACAATGTAAGACATAATACACATTGTAACACATAATACACATTGTAACACATTGTAACACATAATACACATTGTAACACATAATACACATTGTAATACACATTGTAACACACAATACACATTGTAACACACAATACACATTGTAACACATAGTACACATAGTAACACATAACACATAGTAACACATTGTAACACATAATACACATTGTAACACATAATACACATTGTAACACACATTGTAACACATAATACACATTGTAACACATAATACACATTGTAACACACATTGTAACACATAATACACATTGTAACACACATTGTAACACATAATACACATTGTAACACATAATACACATTGTAATACACATTGTAACACATAATACACATTGTAATACACATTGTAACACATAATACATTGTAACACATAATACACATTGTAATACACATTGTAACACATAATACACATTGTAATACACATTGTAACACATAATACACATTGTAACACACATTGTAACACATAATACACATTGTAACACATAATACACATTGTAACACACATTGTAACACATAATACACATTGTAACACATAATACACATTGTAACACACAATGTAAGACATAATACACATTGTAACACATAATACACATTGTAACACACATTGTAACACATAATACACATTGTAACACATAATACACATTGTAATACACATTGTAACACATAATACACATTGTAATACACATTGTAACACATAATACACATTGTAATACACATTGTAACACATAATACACATTGTAACACACATTGTAACACATAATACACATTGTAACACATAATACACATAATATGTAAGACATAATACACATTGTAACACATAATACACATTGTAATACACATTGTAACACATAATACACATTGTAATACACATTGTAACACATAATACACATTGTAACACACATTGTAACACATAATACACATTGTTACACACAATACACATAGTAACACGTACGAAGTAAATAAATTGAGTACAGACATTATTTGTTAGTTTTTGTTACATTTCTTCTTGATTTTATGACGGCTGATTTAATTATGATGATTTTTTAAAATCTGGTTTCGAGGCACGTGAGACGGCTTCCTGTGCAGGAAGAATCCATCCGATACCGTCGGATGTTTCTTGATGGCATGAATGACCTTGACCCCTGAGTCTTGACCCCCCCCAGTCCTCTGTGTTCTTCTTCTTTAAAGACATTATATTACGTGTTTTCCCCCCATATCTCTTCACTGACCTCCCTCAGTTTCACATTTTGCTTCCAATCTGATTCTGACGATGTTTCTCGCATCTAAATATCCGTGTTTAGGTATTTAATATGTTTACGGTGACCGATTTTCAATTATATCCCATTTATTACCGACGGGATGCTTCATGAGAGTCCAATCCGTCCAAATGAGGAATTATTTAGTGGTATTGTCGTAGATCAATGGAGGTAATCTTCCTCTAAAAGATCGTGGATCCATTTAACATTTTGATAAATGGAATTTAAACGCTGAGCGCCGGCAAATCCGCCCTTTGTGTTTTGTTTTTTTTAATCGGGCTTTAAATGCCGGCGGCTTTCGAGGAGAACTTTTTTACATTTTCAGAATGAAATGTTTATTTACTCCAAGGGATTGAATGAAGAGGGGATATATATTGAAATAGAAACGCTCGTATCTGCCGTACGCTCCGGTTGAAAGCTTCTCTCGAAATACGGCGTGAACTGAAGATGCAGATAGAGAGAGAGAGAGAGAGAGAGAGAGCCTATACACCCTGACCTGATCCCATGAGTCGGCGTTTTCTCTTGATCTTTCCCCTCCAGCTACACATTACTGATCATCCCCTCCTCCTCCTCTCTCACCCTGACTCCTCTGTCTGATGCTCTCCTCCTCCTCCTCCTCCTCCTCCTCTCTCACCCTGACTCCTCTGTCTGATGCTCTCCTCCTCCTCCTCCTCTCTCACCCTTGCTCCTCTGTCTGATGCTCTCCTCCTCCTCCTCCTCCTCCTCCTCCTCCTCCTCCTCTCTCACCCTGACTCCTCTGTCTGATGCTCTCCTCCTCCTCCTCCTCTCTCACCCTTGCTCCTCTGTCTGATGCTCTCCTCCTCCTCCTCCTCCTCCTCTCTCACCCTGACTCCTCTGTCTGATGCTCTCCTCCTCCTCCTCTCTCACCCTTGCTCCTCTGTCTGATGCTCTCCTCCTCCTCCTCCTCCTCTCTCACCCTGACTCCTCTGTCTGATGCTCTCCTCCTCCTCCTCCTCTCTCACCCTTGCTCCTCTGTCTGATGCTCTCCTCCTCCTCCTCCTCTCTCACCCTGACTCCTCTGTCTGATGCTCTCCTCCTCCTCCTCCTCCTCCTCCTCTCTCACCCTTGCTCCTCTGTCTGATGCTCTCCTCCTCCTCCTCTCTCACCCTTGCTCCTCTGTCTGATGCTCTCCTCCTCCTCCTCCTCCTCTCTCACCCTGACTCCTCTGTCTGATGCTCTCCTCCTCCTCCTCCTCCTCCTCCTCCTCCTCTCTCACCCTGACTCCTCTGTCTGATGCTCTCCTCCTCCTCCTCCTCCTCTCTCACCCTGACTCCTCTGTCTGATGCTCTCCTCCTCCTCCTCCTCCTCTCTCACCCTTGCTCCTCTGTCTGATGCTCTCCTCCTCCTCCTCCTCCTCTCTCACCCTGACTCCTCTGTCTGATGCTCTCCTCCTCCTCCTCTCTCACCCTTGCTCCTCTGTCTGATGCTCTCCTCCTCCTCCTCCTCTCTCACCCTTGCTCCTCTGTCTGATGCTCTCCTCCTCCTCCTCCTCCTCTCTCACCCTGACTCCTCTGTCTGATGCTCTCCTCCTCCTCCTCCTCCTCCTCTCTCACCCTTGCTCCTCTGTCTGATGCTCTCCTCCTCCTCCTCTCTCACCCTGACTCCTCTGTCTGATGCTCTCCTCCTCCTCCTCCTCCTCCTCTCTCACCCTGACTCCTCTGTCTGATGCTCTCCTCCTCCTCCTCCTCCTCCTCCTCTCTCACCCTGACTCCTCTGTCTGATGCTCTCCTCCTCCTCCTCCTCCTCTCTCACCCTGACTCCTCTGTCTGATGCTCTCCTCCTCCTCCTCCTCCTCCTCTCTCACCCTGACTCCTCTGTCTGATGCTCTCCTCCTCCTCCTCCTCTCTCACCCTGACTCCTCTGTCTGATGCTCTCCTCCTCCTCCTCCTCCTCCTCTCACCCTGACTCCCCTGTCTGATGCTCCTCCTCCTCCTCCTCCTCCTCTCTCACCTTGTCACCCTCCTCTCTCCTCTGTCATCTCCTCCTCCTCCTCCTCCTCTCTGACTCTCACTCCCTCCTGCTCCTCCTCCTCCTCTCTCACCCTCTCTCTCTGTCTCCTCCTCCTCCTCCTCCTCCTCCTCTCACCCTTGCTCCTCTGTCTGATGCTCCTCCTCCTCCTCCTCCTCCTCTCACCCTTGCTCTCTGTCTGATCCTCCTCCCTCCTCCTCCCTCCTCTCCTCTCCTGACTCCTGATGCTCTCCTCCTCCTCTCTCACCCTGGCTCCTCTGATGCCTCCTCCTCCTCCTCCTCTCTCACCCTGGCTCCTCTGTCTGATGCCTCTTCCTCCTCCTCCTCCTCTCTCACCCTGACTCCTCTGTCTGATGCTCTCCTCCTCCTCCTCCTCCTCCTCCTCTCACCCTCTCTCTCGTCTGTCCTCCTCCTCCTCCTCCTCCTCTCCTCCTCCTGACTCCCTCCTCCTCCTCCTCCTCCTCCTCTCCACCCTGGTGCTCTCCTCCTCCTCCTCTCTCTCACCCTTGCTCCTGTGTCTGATGCTCTCTCCTCCTCCTCCTCTCTCACCCTGACTCCTCTGTCTGCTCTCTCTCCTCCTCCTCCTCCTCCTCTCTCACCCTGACTCCTCTGTCTGATGCTCTCCTCCTCCTCCTCCTCCTCCTCCTCTCTCCCACCTGGCTCCTCTGTCTGATGCTCTCCCCCTCCTCTCACCTGGCTCCATATAAATTGCTCTCCTCCTCCTCCTCTCTCACCCTGACTCCTCTGTCTGATGCTCCTCCTCCTCCTCCTCCTCCTCCTCTCTCACCCTGGCTCCTCTCTGATGCTCTCCTCCTCCTCCTCTCTCACCCTTGCTCCTCTGTGCATGCTCTCCTCCTCCTCCTCCTCTCTCACCCCTGACTCCTCTGTCTGATGCTCCTCCTCCTCCTCCTCCTCTCTCACCCTTGCTCCTCTGTCTGATGCTCTCCTCCGCCTCCTCCTCTCTCACCCTTGCTCCTCTGTCTGATGCCTCCTCCTCCTCCTCCTCCTCCTCTCTCACCTTGCTCCTCTGTCTGATGCTCTCCTCCTCCTCCTCCTCCTCTCCTCTCTCACCTTGCTCCTCTCTGATGCTCCTCCTCCTCCTCTCACCTTGCTCCTCTGTCTGATGCTCCTCCTCCTGCTCCTCCTCCTCTCTCTCACCCTTGCTCCTCTGTCTGCTCTCCTCCTCCTCCTCCTCCTCTCTCACCCTTGCTCCTCTGTCTGATGCTCTCCTCTCCTCTCCTCTCTCACCTGGTCTGATCTCCTCCTCCTCACCCTGCTCTCACCTGTTGCTCCTCTGCTCCTCCTCCTCCTCCTCCTCTCACCCTTGCTCCTCTGTCTGATGCTCTTCCTCCTCCTCCTCCTCCTCCTCTCACTGGCTCCTCTGTCTGATGTCTCCCTCCTCCTCCTCCTCTCCTGACCTCTTGTCTGTCTGATGCTCTCCTCCTCCTCCTCCTCCTCTCACCTGCTCCTCTCCTCCTCTCCTCTCTCACCCTTGGCTCCTCTGTCTGATGCCTCCTCCTACTCCTCCTCCTCCTCCTCTCTCACCCTGGCTCCTCTCTGATGCTCTCCTCCTCCTCCTCCTCTCTCACCCTGACTCCTCTGTCTGATGCTCTCCTCCTCCTCCTCCTCCCTTGCTCCTCTGTCTGATGCTCTCCTCCTCCTCCTCCTCCTCTCACCCTGACCTCTGTCTGATGCTCCTCCTCCTCCTCCCTCCTCTCACCTTGCCTGCTCCTCCTCCTCCTCCTCTCCTCCTCCTCTGTCTCATGCTCTCCTCCTCCTCCTCCTCCTCCTCTCTCTCACCCTGACTCCTCTGTCTGATGCTCTCCTCCTCCTCCTCCTCCTCCTCCTCTCTCACCCTGACTCCTCTGTCTGATGCTCTCCTCCTCCTCCTCCTCCTCTCTCACCCTGGCTCCTCTGTCTGATGCTCTCCTCCTCCTCCTCCTCTCCTCCTCCTCACCTAGCTCCTCTGTCTGATGCTCTCCTCCTCTCCTCCTCCTCTCACCCCTGGCTCCTCTGTCTGATGCTCTCCTCCTCCTCCTCTCTCACCCTTCCTCTCTTCCACCCCTCTGTGCTCCTCTCTGATGCCTCCTCCTCCTCCTCTCTCACCCTTGCTCCTCTGTCTGATGCTCTCCTCCTCCTCCTCCTCCTCCTCTCTCACCCTGACTCCTCTGTCTGATGCTCTCCTCCTCTCATATCTCTCACCCACCTTGCTCCTCTGTCTGATGCTCTCCTCCTCCTCCTCCTCCTCCTCTCTCCTCCCCCTCTCTCACCCTCTCTCTGTCTGATGCTCTCCTCCTCCTCCTCTCCTCTCTCCTCTGCTCCTCCTCCTCCTCCTCTCTCACCCCTTGCTCCTCTGTCTGTACTCTCCTCCCTCCTCCTCCTCCTGTTCTCCCTCCTGCTCCTCTGTCTGATGTCCTCCTCCTCCTCTCCTTCCCCCTCTCTCCTCCTCTCTGTCTGATGCTCTCCTTCCTCTCCTCCTCCTCCTCTCTCACCTGGCTCCTCTGTCTGATGCTCTCCTCCTCCTCCTCTCTCACCTTGCTCCTCTGTCTGCCTGCTCCTCCTCCTCCTCCTCTCTCACTGTCCTGTCTGATGCTCCTCCTCCTCCTCCTCTCACCACCCTCTGTCTGATCTCTCCTCCTCTCCTCCTCCTCCTCCTCTCACCCTTGCTCCTCTGTCTCTCTCCTCCTCCTCCTCCTCCTCTCTCACCCTGCCTCCTCTGTCTGATGCTCTCCTCCTCCTCCTCCTCCTCCTCTCTCACCTAGCTGTCTGTCTGATGCTCTCCTCCTCCTCCTCTCTCACCCTTGCTCCTCTGTCTGATGCTCTCCTCCTCCTCCTCTCTCACCCTGACTCCTCTGTCTGATGCTCTCCTCCTCCTCCTCCTCCTCCTCTCTCACCCTTGCTCCTCTGTCTGATGCTCTCCTCCTCCTCCTCCTCTCTCACCCTGACTCCTCTGTCTGATGCTCTCCTCCTCCTCCTCCTCCTCCTCCTCTCTCACCCTGACTCCTCTGTCTGATGCTCTCCTCCTCCTCCTCCTCCTCCTCCTCTCTCACCCTTGCTCCTCTGTCTGATGCTCTCCTCCTCCTCCTCCTCTCTCACCCTTGCTCCTCTGTCTGATGCTCTCCTCCTCCTCCTCTCTCACCCTGACTCCTCTGTCTGATGCTCTCCTCCTCCTCCTCCTCCTCTCTCACCCTTGCTCCTCTGTCTGATGCTCTCCTCCTCAACCCCGACATTGGTTCACGCTGTCACGCTACTCGGTGACCTGGACGTTACTGCAACTCCTTATTATCAGGCTGCTCTAATAAATCTCTCAGTCCCTCCAGTTGATCCAGTCCTCCAATTGACTCCAATGCTGCAGCTCCTGTGTTCTCACTACTAAACTAAGAAAGAGAGATCACATCACTCCTGCACTAGCTGCTCTGCACTGGCTCAGTAAAATCAAGAATCACTTTTAAAATTCTTCTCTTAACCTAAGCAAAGCTTGATTGCGTGATGCTCCATCATATCTTAAGGAGTTTGTTGTACCATATTGCCCCACTAGAGAGCTACGCTACTAAATGCAACTACTTGTAGTTCCTAGAGTCTTAAAAGCAGTAGAATGCCTCAGAGCCTTTAGTTATCAAGCCTCCTCTTTATGGAACCAGCTCAATTTCAGTCCGGGAGGTGAGACACAGTCACCTCGCTTAAGAGTCGGACTTAAGACCCTTCCTCTTTGACACAGAGCTTATAGTTAGGCTAACCCAGAACCAGTTCACCTGGTCCAGCCCCTTGATATGCTGCTATAGGCTTATACAGCTGCCGGGACGTTTCGAGACGCACTGAGTACCCTCCATCTCCTCTTTTTCTCTCCTCTATACGACCTTTCATCTCATCTCTCATCACACGCTACTAACTCTCTGCTTTCTCCCTGAAGTCCTTTTTGACTTTACGTCTCATGGGGCCAATCATCGACCCTATGAGACTTACATAGATCCTATCTGCCTGATGGACTGGGTCAGACCCTGCTCATGGACGCCACTGTCTCTGTTGGAGCACCGCCCACCCTCCTCCCCACCGCCAGGTCTGCCTGATGGATCGTGAGGTCTCCATCGAATATGCCTACTATGAACTATTCATACACTCTGTCATATTCATTGAATGTATTTTCAACTCTAAATCTGTCCTTCTGTACACATTACATCTAGCTGCATCTGTCCATCCTAGGAGAGGATCCTCTCTCTGTTGCTCTCTCCTCCAGGTTTCTTCCTCTTTTTTTTCCCCTGAAGGCGCTATTTGGGAGTTTTTCCTGGTCCGATGCGTGAGGTTTTGGGGCAGGGATGTCTATGTGTACACATGTGTACAGATTGTAAAGCACTCCGAGACAAATTTGTAATTTGTGAAATTGGGCTATACAAATAAACTGAATTGAATTGAATAAGTTATTTTTTACACACCAGTGTTGTCTACGAACGTCCACTTCTCGCTGCTCGTCTGCCTCTCCTTTTCTCTCTCTCTCTCTCTCTCTCTCTCTCTCTCTCTCTCTCTCTCTCTCTCTCCGTTGACATCATTTAATCATGTGTCACAGTAAAGAGAGGAGCCTGAGGCTGTCAGCGGTTGATTGAAGGCCACTTCATGTGTTACTATGTGTTACTATGTGTATTACAGTGTTACTGTGTGTGTTACTGTGTGTGTTATTATGTACTATGTGTTACAATTTGTAATTTGTGAAATTGGGCTATACAAATAAACTGAATTGAATTGAATAAGTTATTTTCTACACACCAGTGTTGTCTACGAACGTCCACTTCTCGCTGCTCGTCTGCCTCTCCTTCTCTCTCTCTCTCTCTCTCTCTCTCTCTCTCCGTTGACATCATTTAATACCCGCGGTGTCACAGTAAAGAGAGAGGAGCCTGAGGTTGTCAGCGCGGTTGATTTAGCGCTCACTTCATGTGTTACTATGTGTGTTACTATGTGTATTATGTGTTACTGTGTGTGTTACTATGTGTGTTACTATGTGTGTTCTATGTGTTACAATGTGTATTGCTGGCTGGTCTACCTGCAAGGCCATCCGCCTCTGCAGCTCATCCAGAATGCAGCTGCTGGTCTTCAGCCTCCCGGTTCACCCACACCACCCGCCTCCGCCTCTCCACTGGTTACCGGTGGCTGCTCGCATCCGCTTCAAAACACTGGTCCTGGCGTACCGTGCTCTGAACGGATCGGGCCCCGCCTACATCCGGGATATGGTCACGCCAGACACCCCGGGCATGTCAGCCCGCTCGGCAACAGCCAATCGACTTGTGACTCCTGCACCTCGAGCTCATCGCTCTACATCCAGACTGTTTGCTGTCCTGGCTCCTCAGTGGTGGAACGAGCTCCCCGCTGACACCAGGACAGCAGAAAGTCTCTACATCTTCCGCCGGAGACTTAAAACACACCTTTTCCGACTATATCTGGATTAAAACACAGAGTTGCATTTCAGTGGCACTGGGATGGAACTTATTGTGGTGCTTTTGTGGTTCGACTGAGTTGAGGAAGTGTTACTTCCTGTATTCTTGTTGTTCTTAGTTTGTACTCTAGGTTGAATGCAGTTATTGTAAGTTGCTTTGGATAAAAGCGTCTGCTAAATGACATGTAATGTCATGTAATGTGTGTTACAATGTGTGTAACAGTGTGTATTGTGTTTTACTATGTGTGTTACTATGCGTGTTACTATGTGTGTTACTATGTGTGTACCATGTGTAACAGTGTGTATTGTGTGTTACAATGTGTACTATGTGTTACAATGTGTATTGTGTGTATTGTGTGTAACAGTGTGTATTGCGTGTTGTAGTGTGTGTAGCTATGTGTATTGTGTTACAATGTGTGTTTCTATGTGTATTGTGTGAATCTATGTGTATTATGTGTATTGTGTGTAGCATTGTGTATTGTACTGTGCATCATCATGTGCAGTGTGTATTGTATGTAGTGTGTATTATGTGTTGCACAGTGTGTACATGTGTATTGTGTGTAGCAGTGTGTATTGTGTGTTGCAGTGTGTATTGTGTGTTTCTATGTGTATTGTGTGTTGCAGTGTGTATTGTGTACTGTGCATGTGTGTTGCATTGTGTGTCAGTGTGTCAGTGTGTTCTATAAAATGTGTATGTGTGTTTCTATGTATTGTGTGTCAGAGTGTAATGTGTGTATTGTGTGTGTGCAGTGTGTGTGTGTTTCTATGCATTGTGTTGCAGTGTGTATTGCTGTGTATTGTGTGTAGCAGTGTGTATTGTGTGTTTCTATGTGTATTGTGTGTTTCTATGTGTAGTGTGTATTGCTGTGTATTGTGTGTAGCAGTGTGTATTGTGTGTTTCTATGTGTATTGTGTGTTGCAGTGTGTATTGTGTGTTTCTATGTGTATTGTGTGTTTCTATGTGTATTGTATGGAGCAGTGTGTATTGCTGTGTTGCAGTGTGTTGCAGTGTGTTGCAGTGTGTATTGTGTGTAGCATTGTGTGTTGCAGTGTGTATTGTGTGTTGCAGTGTGTTGCAGTGTGTGAATGATAACTTAATTGTTGGCGTGGGTTAAGATTCTATCTAACTTCACGTTATGCCACTAAACTGTGCCAGGCGACCCGTAACCGTGTCACTAAAAGTTGTCGGCCTCATGATGTCATCGTTATACATTGTTATCACTAAATAATATTGCGTTGTTTGAGTGTGTTCCCTGACATGTGTTCTTTGTGGGCTCGTATCAAACCTCTCATCCAGTCTGTTGTCCTTCAGTCGGACACATCGGGGACAAAGCATCCATTTAATCTGGATTTTGTTGTAATTTTTGTGAGGTTGACCCACGTTTCGGGCTAAAAATCCCGGATTATGTGTGCAAGCACCCATTGAGAGACCTGGCTCTCTTAATGGGAATCGGTAGATTACATTAACAGTAATATGTTGCATGTGCTATTTTTTATGAATCTACCGTTGCGTCTGTTAATTGCTTGACTGACGACTCTAACTCGTGTTTTCCTTTGTGTGCTGAGCGCTGTCGGCCAATGGGGGGGGGGGGGGGGGGGCACTTCCTCTTCCTCCCTGACTTGCTCCCCCAAGCTGTGCCGGCGGTGTGTGAGTAGTTAGACAGAGTCCTGATGGCCATGTGGCAGCTTGACGTGTGTGTGTGTGTGTGTGTGTGTGACGACGTGTGGTGTTAAAGCGCTGTGATCGGTCAGAAGACAGAGTGCTCTACAAGTACAGTCTGTTTAGCCTCTCCTGTGCCACTTGATTTCTGTAAGCCTGTAAATGTTTGGTAACGCCTCCTCTCCAGAGAACGCTCCTTCATCTGCCACATAATATTCTGCTCATGTTCACTTTATATATATATATATATTTACATATATTTATATATGTAAATATATATATAAATATATATATATTTATACATATATTTATATATATATATATATTTATATATATATAAATATTTATATATATATATATCAATATTTATATATATTTATATTTATATATATGTATAAATATATATTTATATATATATTTATAAATATATATTTATATATATATATATATTTATACATATATATATATGTATATATATATATATATTTATATATATATTTAACTGAGCCGGTGTTACCAGCATGACGGACATTTAGGGTTTTAACCATGATTGAAATGTATATATATGTATACATATATATACATATCTTAAACACTCTTAAATTGTATAATTTTGTGAGTAATCAGATTACAACACCAAATAAACCTCCGGAAGACGAAGCAGCGTCTCGCGGTTTTGCTCGGATTCTGTTCAAGTTTATCGCCGTCCGTCGTGCGAGCAAAACCTCCGGAGGATGTCGGTCGGGCTTCAAGGATACGGCGGCCGACGATACGAGTCACCGGGCGTTCGATTCCGCGCGTGTTCGTGTCAAACGGCGGCGGAGGGATCGATCCGACGTGATGTACGCGTTCATCGTGTGGTGAGGTGCGGCGGGCCAAGGTTTTTAGGCTGCGGGCCCTGTAATTCATTACAGCTGTGCGTGTGCAGGAGTGTGTGTGTCTGTGTGTGTGTGATTCATAAGATGAGAGGGAACTCATTAGACTCCTGTCGTCTCGCCTCCCGCTTGGAAAAAAATACCTGGCATCTGGGAGTTTACACTCCCTCGGTTTTACAACTCTCTCTCTCTCTCGCTCTCTCGCTCTTTATTGCTTCCACCCTCTCTGCCACAAAATCCGAAGTGCAATCACCAATCAATCTCGTACACTTACCTCGCCGCTCTTTTCGGCCGCTAACCGCCACCTGCCTTCTGTTTTCTCCTGCTGCACACTTCAGTCCCGCTCCAGCGCCTCCTCCTCTTCTCCCGCTTTTTGTATCGCATAGCATAAAAAATAAAAGAGAAAAAAGGCTCATCGGGCTCACGGCCTCATCCTTCCGTAACCACGCGATCAGGGTCGGGTACCGAAATGCGGAGACGATATGATGACGAGAGCAGCTTTAACTCGGATTAGTACCGTGACGTTGAAGTCTTGCATTCATAAAAGTAGGACAACGAATAATAAATTATCCATTATAAACTCGTTTGATCTAGCTCGTAGCTAGCGCTAGCTCTTAGCTACGAGCGCGACAGTGCTATCCGTTTTTTTGTCAGTGCTCCGTGTGAACGGCTATTACAGGGAATATGGCCGAAGAGGTTTTTAATGTCGTCAGTCAATCGTCGTTTTGTGCTTTTTTTTAACCCTCCTGTTCACTTTGGGGTCAATTTGACAACATTCGATGTTTAAAGTCTCAAAACATACGATTGACATCGTGTTTTTTGCTTCATATTTTACGACTTTTCCTTATTTGAAGAGGACGACTGGGTAAACATGAAATGAACATGATTACATGTTTTCAATGTCCTGAACACACTCGTGCACATCTGTGTTCTTTGGTGTCAATTTGAAATATTAACATTTTATAGACCTGTTTTATAGGTTTGGGTTGTTTTGGATGATATTGAGGTCATTATAACTATAAAATGCAATTTTTAAAATCTTCCAAAAGGTTTCAGGCCCAAACACAACCAGCACACCACAGATAGTTCACACATGAGGCGGGGGAGGGGCAAACATGTACACGTTCACACAGCAGCCTTCTGCACACTTTTTTTTATTTAAGGGCTATTTAGGTATCAACAAACACACTTAAACACGGGAACTAATTGGAATTAGAATAATTTTCTGGAGGTTTAAATAGCTACAGTCCAACTGACCTGGAGGGTAAAAGATGTTAGTTTATTGGAAGGTAACAGGAGGGTTAAAAAAAGTACAGGTTTAGCACCGGTATCGGAAAAAACCCAAACGATACCCATCCCTACACGTGATCCATGCTTTTCTTCCCATCCTCTTTACTTCGTCCTAATCATCCTTCTCTCTTCTTCCTCGGTCGACGACGTTTTATATTTTGTTGTGCTCTTTTAAATAAAACCTCCCCAGTGGTGATTGCTTGTCGCTGCTGATAGTACGGCCGCGGCGGCAGCTCTTCCCCTCCTCGTCCTCCTCTCCTCTCACCCAGACCTGTAATTTTCACTTTGTCGCTATGGAGACGTCGCCCGCCGCCGGGGTTTAGTGCGGGTGACACGAAAGTGCATTTTCACGACAAAAATAACAATGGACGACGGCTGAGAAAGGCCTCGGAAACGGTCTCGAAAAGCTCCGACGTCGACACCAGAGAGGTTCGCTCGATGATCGGCTCTCAAAAAAGGAAAAAAAAAAAAAAACAACAATGCCACTATGGATACTTTTCACATTTCCACTGATATAAAAACAGAAAAGCAGAACAATCTGACCCGGCATCTCCGCGGCGTTCTGCCGAGCGGATTACCTAAACGCTTCAGCGTCGTCATCGTTCTGTTTCAGTTGATAATTCTCAGTCGGTTGACGAAATGTTTCGGTATTCGTTCCAAATTATCTTTGAATCTGCAGATTACCACTGCACTTGAATGTGCTGCATCGTATCTATCTGTCTCTATTGAGTTAAAGCACCCTCTCATGGGTCATGGCACAAAAACAATTAGCTTCAAAGGGAAAGATTTTAACTGTTTTTCTACTATTTTATTAGTTAAGAATATTTAAATAATTATCAGGATAATAACTCGGCATGAATATCGTTTTTTTTCCCAACGATAGTTTTAAAACAATACATTAAAAAAGCCTTTTTAATTGTCGAGCCAATTTTTTTTTCTTCAACCTGAACAATATATGAACTATACAAAAGTATAAAATAATTACAAATAATATGAAATCCGTGGCTTCAAACTACAGCTTCTAAAATAACAGTTTACAGTATACTTAAATAAATATAAAGAAATACAACACACACACACGCACACACACACACACTGTATACATCTTCAAACGTCAGCAGTTCTTTCGCAGAAATACGAGCAACCCTAATAATAACATGTATTGCATTTAAATCTGAACATGACACTTTTATAGAGTCCCGTATCCGCTTGATACGGTGTACACTGGAAAAAATGCAAAGCGGAAAACAAAAAAACCCGAAGTGACTTCGGCGAGGTCGTTACTTCTGCCTGTCTCTTTAAAATGGAAATATCAAAAAACCCTCCGAGATATTACATCAAACTAAGAATCCAGCGTGTCTGCAAACGGCAGAACCCACAACGAGACCTTTATCGCCCGGTGGTAATCGGCTGCAGGCCTCACGGCGAGAGGAACTACGCACACCGGGGCGCGGAAAGAAAACTCGTAACCGTTAAAGTCGGCGCGGTAATTGAATGAAAGGTGCGCTGCGGTTTTATTGGCCGGGGCGGCGGGCGAGCGTCCTCACAAGACGGCGGGGGACGCGAGGCTTTCTCGGGTCGGTCGCGCCGTTAGAGTTTAAAGATCTGATTCGGCGTTCGCGTCGGACTTAGTCGGACGTGAAACGCGGTCGTTACGGAGGCTGAATTCTACCCGACGACAGATTGACAGAAAGCGGAGTTTACGTTCTTCCTCTCGTCCTCGTGAGTGTTTGAACGCACCTCGGTGTGCGAAGACCCGGACGATTGGCTTTGTGTGTGTGTGTGTGTGTGTGTGCTGTAGAGTTGCAATAGGGTATTTTGATTTGTTGTTGTTGTTGTTGTTGTGTGTTTTATTCAGTCAGTCAATGCAATACAATACAATTCTATACACAGGGTTCGTACGGTCATGGAAAACCTGGGATAGTCATGGAATTTTAAAATGGTCATTTCCAGGCCTGGAAAAAACTTCAATCATCAAAGTTTTGGAAAAGTCATGGAAATGTTTTATCATTTATACCGAGATTTCAGTTTGGTCATGGAAAATTGGTTTAAAGTCCTGGAAATCGACTGGTCAACATGTGAACCCTGATATGTGTGTGTGTGTGTGTGTGTACCTCTTTCACTTTGATGGCCATCTGCCCTGCTCTTCTTTGAACAGCCCTGTCCTGCCTACACACACACACACACACACACACACACACACACACCCAGAGACGGCATGAATTATTGAACTGCCTTTTGCTGGTGACACCCCTAAACCGTTCGTTACATCACTCTCAGGCGGCGTCTCGGGGCGGGAAAATAATCACTCGCCGTCTCCGTACCGCACCCCACCCCCCGATTCCCCATCATCTCTCTCTCTCTCTCTCTCTCTCTCTCTCTCTGTCTCTCTCTCTCTCTGTGTCCCTCTCTCTGTGTCTCTCTCTCTGTGTCCCGCTCTCTCTCTCTGTGTCCCTGTGTCTCTCTCTCTGTGTCTCTCTCTCTCTCTATGTGTCCCTGTGTCTCTCTCTCTCTGTGTCTCTCTGTGTCTCTCTCTCTCTGTGTGTCCCTCTGTCTATCTCTCTCTCTCTGTGTCTCTGTGTCTCTCTCTCTCTGTGTCTCTGTGTCTCTCTCTCTGTGTCCCTCTGTCTCTCTCTCTCTGTGTGTCCCTCTGTCTATCTCTCTCTCTATCTCTCTCTCTCTGTGTCTCTCTCTCTGTGTGTCCCTCTGTCTATTTCTCTCTCTCTCTCTCTCTCTGTGTCTCTGTGTCTCTCTCTCTCTGTCCCTCTGTCTATCTCTCTCTGTGTCTCTGTGTCTCTCTCTCTCTGTGTCTCTGTGTTTCTCTCTCTCTGTGTGTCTCTGTGTCTCTTTCTCTCTGTCTCTCTCTGTGTCTCTCTCTCTGTGTCTCTCTCTCTCTGTGTGTGTCCCTCTGTCTATCTCTCTCTCCGTTCCACGCTTCTGTTCATCTTTGACATCCTCTTGTAACTTGTGCTTATTTGATGTCTCTTGGTCCTTATTACCCCCCCCCCCAAAAGAGTCAATCTTTCCTCCCGGCTTCGGGCGCCGCTTGAGGAATCCAATAAGGTTGATTAAGCGATGACAGTATAATTACGGCGATGGCACGGGTACGATCAATCTCTCCGCTTCCCGAATGGGACGAACGAGCCGATCCGGGTCATCGGCGTACGAAGATAACATCTCGGGTGGAGGGCCGGGACGCTAAGTGAGAGAACCCAAAATAAAGAAGGACATTTATTTATTTTTCTTCAATAGTTTTCTCGACCATTAATGCCCCGGTTCAGGAGTCACGGATTGGTTTCTTTATGTTTATTTTTTTATCGGTAGTGTCAAAGACGCCCAACTGATGACTCGAGGTCGACTTTGATCAACTATTTTCATTCTAAAAATAAAAGATCATTTCAAATACTTACTGTTTTACACTTAACCAAAAAAGGGAACAGGTCCAAAAACAGGCTGTAAACTAAAACGCATATCTTAAATTGAAAATACCGTAATACAAAGAGTGATTGAAATAAAGGCTTCCTTCTGTTTCAGCCCCATTGTGTACAATTTAAAAAATAAAATTCTTACTAAACCATAACAGATAAATAGCTAATATGCACATGCAAACTAAGTCAAAGAAAAACCCTTTGAAATACTGTTCTAGTGTTTTACCTTCATGGCGGTATATCTGGACATGAATAAGAAGTGATGCAACATCTGTTGGGACTCAGAAGGTTTTCCCACCTGGTGGCAGCATGAGGGCCGTCTGGAGGTGGTCCCACTCACACTGCTGCTGGAGCCCTGCCAGGAGCACACACACACACACACACACACACACACATACACACACACACATCCTCTTGCGCTCCTCGCGTGGTTCATCTACCAGTTGTCCTTTGGTGCGGTAACGGATCTGTCGACCCAGAATCTGTTCACAGATCCATCCCCTCGCGGTTTTACTGAATATCTTCCGCCCGTATTCAGTAAAATATCCAATGAGTAGATCAGCATTCAAGCTCCATGTCGTTTACAATGTTCATTATCAGTGTTTGAGTTGGGGTACATTGTGATGCATTCAGGCTCTGTGGGGTACATTGTGATGCATTCAGGCTCTGTGGGGTACATTGTGATGCATTCAGCTTCTGTGGGGTACATTGTGATGCATTCAGCTTCTGTGGGGTACATTGTGATGCATTCAGGCTCTGTGGGGTACATTGTGATGCATTCAGTTTCTGTTCGGTTACATTGTGATGCATTCAGGTTTTGTTCGGTGACATTGTGATGCATTCAGGTTCTGTTTGGTTACCTTGTGATGTATTCAGGTTCTGTTTGGTTACATTGTGATGCATTCAGGCTCTGTGGGGTACATTGTGATGCATTCAGGTTCTGTTCGGTGACATTGTGATGCATTCAGGTTCTGTTTGGTTACCTTGTGATGTATTCAGTATCCGTTCGGTTACATTGTGATGCATTCAGGTTCTGTTGCGGTATATTGTGATGCATTCAGGCTCAGTTCGCTTACATTGTGATGCATTCAGGTTCTGACTTCGGAGCAACGACAAAAAAATCGTGATTTCTAAACCTTATATTTGTTCCCTTTTGTTCTTTTGTGCAGATCCGTGACCACCCCGCCCCCCCCCCCCCCCCCCCCCATCGTCATATTCTCCATCTCCACCTGTTGGACCTGGGACGTGTCACGTTAGTCCCCCAATGTCCTCACCTCTGCACATGTGTAGGCAGACATCATATACCATGACGTCACATGATGCCGTAACACCCATATACAGTACATCATTTTCACGGGGCCATTTTTTCCCCACTGACTGGAATCCAGGGGCATTTAAAAATAAATTGGGGGCACTTTTTGAAACTTGTTAAAGTAACAAGTCGATAAGACAAACACAACAAAGAACAACAAAAACACGCTTTTAAATCACGGGTCATTTGTTGCCTCTCCTCGTGATATCAGGGGCAACACTATATTTCTTTGGGGCAGTTTTGACCTTTGACCTCGTGTGTTACCGACGGCGACGAGTAACCTGTCCTCACACGCATCGCTCCGGGCTCCATTAACAGTTCCGGCGCTCCAACTCCAGAAATCAAAAATCCAACTAGGGATGTAAAATATAATATTTTTTCGAAAATATTCCCGTGATCTTTTATTGATTTTAAAGCGATCAGACCGGGATTATTTTTCTTCCTCCCGCTCGTTGACGATGTCGCCCGGTTTGGTGTTTCTGGCCGAAGTCGAGAAGCAGGTGGCCCGGCATCTGGTCAAAGCTCGTCCCGCCTCTTCATCTTCCTCCCGTCTGACGCTCGTCGTCATTAGCAAAGTGTTTTTTTCAGATATGGTAATTATGCTCGTGAATGTTATTAATGGCCGATAACGACATTTTTTGTGTGACGCACCGCGGATGGAGGGGTGGGGGGGGACCAGGAGCTTTGACCGACACCACCCGAATCACAGGCAAAAATAATTCCCGACATCAGACGTCGCTTTGCAAATTCGATTCAAATGAATATATGTTGACGGATTTTTGCATCTGAATATCTTCAAAAACACCGGCGGCATCCGCAAGAACAATTCAATTTAATATTTAAAAAGCCAATCTGCACTTTAAAAGGGTCAGGTGGGCTGCGTGTTCGACACGGGAGCCTTTCATCTTAAAAGACTTGTGGGAGAAAAAAAAAAGAGCCATAATCAAGCTCGTAACTCACCGAGACTCCCCCACTTCCCTTTGGAAGGGAAATTAACCACAGCCAGAACGCCTTTGTCAAGCCAGACAATCAAAGAATTAATGGCGGCTCGGTGAATATTTTAATATCTACAAAGAAATTGAATTTGCCATCTGTTTCGCTCCAAGATCGTGAAGGGGGGGGATTCTTTTGGTCCCGACGGGGTGATTTTCTTGCAGCCAATAACACGGCCGAGCGTATCAAAAGATTTCGAAGAAGTATCTCGGAATGGAATATAGACGTGAAAACAGAGCGAGACGCAATGTGTGACATCGTAGCGTCAGAAACGCACGAGGTCAAAGGTCAAAACTGACCCTAAGAAGTATAATGTCGCCCCTGATATCACGAGGAGAGCGGCAACAAATGCCCCCAATAGTGTCTTCTGATAATTTAATAGTGTTTTTAGTTGTTCTATCTTGTGTCCTATATCTGTACTGCCTGTACAAACTAAAACATCAATAAATATCATATTGAATTCTAAACAAACAAATACATCAGTGAAAAAATAAATGAAAAATTAGAACAATAAATACACACAAAGAAATAAGTGTACAATTGCAATTAAATATGATTAATATACATTATGTATTATTATTGCCCTTTTATGAAAATTGCTCATATCCTGTAGGCCTAAATAAGTGTAGGAATTATTTTTAAACAAAGGCTAAATCTTTTTTCACAAGTTTCAAAAAGTGCCTCCAATTTATTTTTCCGTGTCCCTGGATTTCAGTCGGTGGGGAAAAATTACCCCCAACATTTTTTTTTACATTTCCTCCCCTGCGTGTCGCACAGTTTGCTCTTCATGACACGCGTACATACGATTCCCCGTTAGCTTGATTCCTCAATCTCTTTCTCTCTCTCTCTCTCGCCCTCTCTCTCGCTCCGTCGCCCCCTCTCTCTCTCTCGCCCTCTCTCTCTCTCGCCCTCTCTCCCTCTCTTCGCCCTCTCTCTCTCTCTCCCTCTCTCTCTCTCGCCCTCTCTCTCTCCTCTCCCTCTCCCTCTCCTCCTCTCCTCTCTCGCCCCACTCTCACCCCTCTCTCTCTTTTGCCCCTCTCTCTCTCTCTCTCCTCTCTCTCTCTCGCCCCTCTCTCCTCCCTCGCTCTCCCTCCCCTCTCTCTCTCTCCCTCTCTCTCTCTCGCCCTCTCTCTCTCTCGCCCTCTCTCTCTCGCCCTCTCTCTCTCTCTCTCTCTCTCTCTCCCTCTCTCCCTCTCTCTCTCCTCTCTCTCTCTCGCACTCTCTCTCGCCTCTCTCCTCTCTCTCTCTCGCCCCTCTCTCTCTCTATCCTCTCTCGCCCATCTCTCTCTCTCGCCTTCTCTCTCTCTCGCCTCTCTCTCTCTCGCCCTCTCTCGCCCTCTCTCTCTCTCTCTCTCTCTCTCTCTCTCGCCCTCTCTCTCTCTCTCTCTCTCTCTCGCCCTCTCCACGCCTTTCGCCAACATGTCGATATGGACTTTATTTCGTCTCTTTAATTGACATCGCTCTTGCTCAACACAAACAATGACGCAACGCTTTGGAAACTCGAAAGAGAGAGAGTGTGTGTGTGTGTGTGGGGGGGATAAAAGAAGGGAGCGCTCATTCCTTCGCTCCTATTCCCTCCTTCTCTCGGTCCGTCCGTTGGGAGGGGGAGCTTAAGTACTTTGGAGCTGGCAGTCTGTCTCTCACTCATCAAACGGTTTGTTTTATCCGGTTCATATTCTCCCCTTCAGACCGTCAGACCGCTGATGGGCTTTGATGATGAAACCTAGAGGACATGCGTGCATTATATCGGAATTGGTTTGCACAAGTGTGTGTGTGTGTGTGTGTGTGTGTGTGTGTGTGTGTAGTCGCTCATCTCTTCACACAACAATGTAATGTCAGACGAGCTCCGCTCGGACCACGATGCCAACAGCCGAATACCTTCATCCTCCTAGTGTTGTCTTACTTCACTCTTTTTTCCTCAGTCTCCATTTTATTTTCACAAGCTCCTCCCTCTTTCTCCAAATTGTTAGAATACGCAAAAAGGAAATTAAAGGAATTCCTCAAAACCTATTTTTTTTAAAAGCTAGAAGAAGCCATTAATGATTTGTAGGGGAGGATAAGAGGACTTCATCGGTATGATTATTATTATCTTTATTTAAAAGGGACCATGTACAGTTAAAATAAATAACACATAGTATATTTGTTAACAGTAGGCAAAGTTACAGTACTTCATTTTAAATTTAAGAAGACCAGACCATTCAAAAGTAAGTATTAAAAAACATTAAGAGTAAGTAATACACACCATTAAAAGCAAGTAAAAAAAAAACTTAAATCGTAAGTAATACATAGTCAGAAGGAGGTACTCGAATGCATCGTTTAAAACGACTTTATTTTGACCCCACGTATCCCCAATAGCCAATGAAGTAACAGTAAACCCACCTTATTGATTATGCATTAACATTCATTATTCTGAGTTATAGACCCTTTTACAGCAGACATCAGAATGACGCCTCGTCTCGCTGGAGGCAACAACAACAACAAAAGCGGCGAATACAAATCCCATGAGTAGTGGGCTATAGTTACATCTAAAAAATATGATCTTAGTTCTTATCGGGTGCCAAATCCGACGCATGTGAGATGTTTCCGTGTGATTCCAGGCTCTAGGGAACTGCGATATTCGCGAAGGGTTTCGGGGAAATGTTAATAACTATTGAAGAGATGGTGGTTCAACCGGCTGATGGAGGCCATGGTGGAGGTGGTTCAACCGGCTGATGGAGGCCATGGTGGAGGTGGTTCAACCGGCTGATGGAGGCCATGGTGGAGGTGGTTCAACCGGCTGATGGAGGCCATGGTGGAGGTGGTTCAACCGGCTGATGGAGGCCATGGTGGAGGTGGTTCAACTGGCTGATGGAGGCCATGGTGGATGTGGTTCAACCGGCTGATGGAGGCCATGGTGGAGGTGGTTCAACTGGCTGATGGAGGAGTTTCAGGAGGGGGGCGATTTTGTTGTAACTCTGTAACCCCCACACATCTTTTCATTTAATTTAATTTGTTTGTTTCCTCTTCTCTCATTGGTCACATCTGGGAATGTTGGAGCGTTTTATATATATATATATATATATACAGGACTGTCTCAGAAAATTAGAATATTGTGATGAAGTTCTTTATTTTCTGTAATGCAATTAAAAAAACAAAAATGTCATGCATTCTGGATTCATTACAAATCAACTGAAATATTGCAAGCCTTTTATTCTGATTTATTGCTGATTATGGTTTACAGCTTAAGAAAACTCAAATATCCTATCTCTAAATATTAGAATATCATGAATAAGTATACTAGTAGGGTATTAAACAAATCACTTGAATTGTCTAATTAACTCGAAACACCTGCAAGGGTTTCCTGAGCCTTGACAAACACTCAGCTGTTATAAATCTTTTTTTTACTTGGTCTGAGGAAATATTAAAATTTTATGAGATAGGATTTTAGAGTTTTCTTAAGCTGTAAGCCATAATCAGCAATATTAAAAGAATAAAAGGCTTGCAATATTTCAGTTGATTTGTAATGAATCCAGAATGCATGACATTTTTGTTTTTTTAATTGCATTACAGAAAATAAAGAACTTTATCACAATATTCTAATTTTTTGAGACAGTCCTGTATATACACTACCGTTCAAAAGTCTTAAAAAGTCTTAAATTTCACTGGTTTATTCCTGTAGACACCCTGTATATATACGTATATCTATATATATATATAATCTGTCACCCTCTATTGTTATTTTAATTTGAGTTACTGCTGAAAAACAGTCAAAAATGCCCAACCACTAACCATGCCACTGAGATCTCTATTTTATATTTCCAAGTGCCTTTATGTACTTTTGATGTGGCTTGTTATGCTTTGTGTTTGTGTAATAAAAAAAATACAAAATTAAAAATATACATAGTTCAGGGTCTCAGACAGATCACATGATTCTGGTTGCTGAGAAAGTCATAGAATCATAAATATATCGATATTGACTGAGGCTGAATTTGTCTCACACAAAATGAAACTAATATATACTTTTAAAACACAATGCAGCATGGGATACATGTTTGTTTTTTTACCATCCACGATAGTAAGACGCTGCGCGTCTTACATCATCGGTGATGTAAGAAATGTTAAAGATTTCTGTTCCGTTACCTCCGCCTCCCGCTGAGGATGGTAAAACTATCACACGTTCATTCAGCGCAACTAGCTCATATTTCATAGCATCTTATGCGGCTTCCTGCTGCTCGTAATGGACAGGTCACTGCCACCATTAGCTGGGACTGAATGACAAGTGACTTGATGATAAGCAGCACTTTGTCAGCTTGTTTATGACATGATGGCTCAAAATATTGGCTCAGCCTTCGTGTTTATCTGGCAGGCTGTAAGACGACCGAGACATCTGTGACGTGACCTCATGTCAGAGCGTAGCTATCGCCACCACTCTGGTAACACACTTAGTCACAGCACCTTCTGTCAAATACTAACAGCTTGATTAAACTCATCCAGAAGACACATTTTAATAGTGAGGTTAATCCTCCTCTTGGAAGAATTAGGGACGTCACAACAAGAGATGCTGTACCGTAGCAGCCGTAGGTTCAGGGATTAGGGCTCGAGACTACCCGCCTATGGAGGACTTGAAATGTCTTAAGTATAAATCAATAAACAAATTAATCCTTAATAAATATAGAAATAAATAAATAAATGTATATATAAATATATACAGGAATAAATAAATAAATGCTTAAATAAATGTATAAATACAAGATAAATAAATAAACATATAAATAAATACAAGAATAAATAAATAAATGCTTAAATAAATGTATAAATAAATACAGGAATAAATAAATAAATGCTTAAATAAATGTATAAATACAAGAATAAATAAATAAATGCTTAAGTAAATGTATAATTAATACATACAGTAATAAATAAATATAAGTTATACCTAAACAGGACATCATTAAATAAATCTATTTCTGTATTTCTTCATTTATTTATGCGTGACATTTATGTGTCCTTATATACAAATGAGCTGGGGCTATTTATTCATTTATACATTTATTTAAGCATTTATTTATTTATGCATTTATTTATTTATACTTTTATTTAAGCATTTATTTATTTATTCATGCATTTATTTATTTATACTTAAGACATTTTAAGTCCTCCATACCCGCCTACCGTTACCCCTATAATAGAACATGTATTATGAATCTACTCAACACAAATCTGTTTTGGAATTGACCGAAAGAGAGACATCCTAAAAAACTGATCCGAAACAGCAACACGGAAAGGAAATTCTTGGACTTAATTGAACTCTTCGTCAACTGTCCAGGTGTACCCCATAGACTCTCATGCAATTGTTTCAGCATGTTGTATTTCCCCTATGAAATGCTGGTTATTAAGGTTGTTGTGAAATTGGTGATCATATTTTAATGGTTGAAGAGGAGGTTTAGTGAGTTTGATCCACACCAATTGTTGTTGAATACTTATATTAACATTATGAAACTAGAGAGTCAGTAGAGAACAAACAGTTTAGGCAACGTTAGGCAGTTTGCATGGCTTAAAATAAAAATATATATTTCTGTGAGTGCAGTGTGCTCCGAGCAGCGGGGGGCAGTTGGTGTTGATTGTGTGTCGCTTTGAATTCAAACTTGACTCTAAGCTCTATTACTTGTGCTATTAGTTGTGGATACAATCATTTCACATTACCAATACTTTAAGAATGTTTAATCGCTATAATCTGAATGCACTCAGTTGGCTGAACATTCAAATTTGAATGACACAAATGTCCTTTACAACACACCCCTCAATACATCTAATGACAGCAATTCATTTTTGTCGTTCTGTCACAGAGCTTTTCATGAATCGGTCCGACTGCATCGGTATAGACCTGCTCCGAGACCCCCGAGAACACAATCACTCCAGAGTTCTCCTTCGGGAATGCTTTTTAAAATTTTTTATTCATCCAAGCCGAGGAAACTGCGGCCTCTGGAAACACCAGCTCGTACGTCTCAAAAGCTATCGCCAGTACGAGACGCTCCATCACGACCGCGAGTCAAAAACCCGCGTGGCCCGGAGTCACTTCACGTGTCACGGAGCTGCAGAAATCACCGCGCTCGTGTCCCCTCGCCGCCCGCCGTACTTCGGCGCGACAAAGAGCTCAGTGTTCTGAAACGTGCACGACATCACAAGTCGCATCCCGGCATCACGCCTCCTCCACATCCCCCCTCTGTCGTCCACGGGCTTCCATCCCTGGTTCCGTCAAACCCCCCCCCCCCCCATCAAATGCACTCACTTAGATTTATGTCGTCCCGTTGCGCCACGGCGACGTTTCCATTCCGGAAGCCTCCGCCTCGCTTCACCTCTCTCGCGGTGCCGTCGATCCTTTTATTCCCTCCATTTCGCGGTTGCCACGAAATCTGTGGCTTGTTCTGTTTTTTTCTTTTTCCAGGTGAGCGTGTGCTTTTTTCTCCTCAACACGCATTGATATTCTAGACTTCAACAACTGTTTGAAAGCAGCATTGTGGTTCTCCTCCGGTCTTGTTTTTTTTGTTGATTGATTAACCCTCCGTGTCATAGATTATGTGATGGATGGCCGAGCCGAGCGGCCTCAACATATCCCCCGTCACTGTAACGGCGTAACACATTATTTCATTGGTCAGGCTCGGCTCGAGAGAAACATATCTCCAATTTGTCGACGGCCTGTACGTGAGCCAAATGTTAAGTTCGTTAAGATTCACATTGATGGAAATCATTTTAGAGATCTAATGCAAAATGGGATTTACTTATATTTCTTCTTGCCGGATTGTTATGCAGATAACACAAGCGCGGATAATGAGAATTAGATTGAGGGCGTTGATGTTGAGCGGAGGGTATTCTCAATCTGCTCTGCAGAGTGCAGGCCCGATTTTAAATCAGTCATTTCAAAAAGGCATGTACTTCATTTAAAGTTTAATTTGCATTGTTTAAGAGAAGTATTCTATTGTTTTTCCTTTTTTGATTCCTACAAATGTTTCTCTTATTTTGAAATCCCGGGCGTTGATGTTGAGTGGAGGGTATTCTCAATCTGCTCAATCAAGCCCGTTTTTAAATCAGTCATTTCAAAAAGGCATGTACTTCGTTTAAAGTGTAATTTGCGTTGTTTAAGAGGAGTATTCTCTTCTTGTTTTTCTGTTTTGATTCCTACAAATATTTCTCTTATTTCGAAACCCCGAGTGAACATGCTTCTCAAACCGCCCCTGTTGCTTTCATGTTCGACATCTAAAAACACACCGAAAACATTTGATCCTTATTAGGAGAGTAGAGTGAAGACATTGCACTTACATATTTATCTTCTGGGGCCTGTTGACCTGTAAATACAGATCTGTATTGATATTTAGTTTGAAAATCCTCTTGTTGTGTACTACTAACAGGTCACATCTACCAAAAGACATCTGACACGCAGAATTAATCTCAAATGTAACTGTTAGGACTCAAAGTATTCCACCATCTCCAGTATGACCTTCAGTTTGAATCATCCTTATACATTTTAGCTTAACCTATACATTTAAGTAAGTTAAATAATTATTGTGACCTTTCAAACTTGGACTTTAATTTGAAACCAACTCCCGAGGTATCCCGGGCTGATGCGGTACAAGAGAAAACTTCACACACACACACACACACACACACACACACACACACACACACTATATCTACTATTGCAGCTGACCGTGAACCCAAGACTTTTCAAAATAAAGTTCCTGCCATCAGATGAGAGCCCTCCAAGCTTTGAGTGGGAAGATGATGATGCTTACAGTGACACGGTGAGGAAGAGGTACTGACGTACTTTGGAGAACTTTCTTCAGGGTTCGTACGGTCATGGAAAACCTGGAAAAGTCATATAATTGTTAAATGGTCATTTCCAAGCCTGGAAAAGTCATAGAAAAAAGATTAAATCATAAAAGTTTTGGAAAAGTCCTGGAAATTTGTGATAATCACATGTTCATTTACGCCGAGTTACAATATTTGTTGAGCTCAAGTTTTTGTTGTACTTTTTCTTTCAGGTGAATAATAGCTTGAACATATGTTTGCACTATTTATGTCGGGCAGTAATGTGCATGATGCCTGATATATTTTTGTCGGCCTTAATTTATATTGGATTGATTTCTATTTTAACTCTTGGCACTCAATTAGGGACAGTTGGCTAAATAAAATATGTATCTTTATGCTTTAAAAAAAAAAGAGTATAGCATGCCTAAAGAAAGGGTTGACAAATGAATGATGATTTTTGTCATTAATTGACAAGTTAACCAAAATATTCATCATCAATCAGAAAGAGGTTGAAAGATAAATCGATAGAAAAAGGTAATCGTTAGAAATTGTGAACAGGGCTTAACTCTGTAAGTCCTTCACACACACACACACACACACACACACACACACACACACACACACACACACACTTTCAAAAGCCACCTGAACAGCTGCTAATGAATTGAAGCTGGACGCATTATTAAACCTTTGATTCTCAGGGGCTTTTCACGGCAGCCGCGGTGAAAAGCCGATGCAAATTGCCTCCATTGTGAGACGCCGGCGAGGACTATGGCTCTATAGCGTTGTGCTTCCAGACACAGATTTCAGCCCACTAATTATGGGCGCAATTTACACATGAACGTTGAACAACATAATGATTTGTACCCAGATCCTTAAAAAAAAGAAAAGAGAATGAATCTGAAATATGAAAAGACTTTCAGAGACTTTTCTTTTTCCCCCTATTCTCCGAACATGAAGGGTGGCATCAAAGCGACGCCGTGATGGAGGGCGAAATGACAACACCATCTCCGACGTGGAGTGCGTAGCATTTAAGTGATTCTTCTTTGATTGGAGAGATCTCAAGCTTTGGCTGATGCAATTTCTTTCATTCACGGGGGGTGGGGGAGTCAGGTCGTTTTAACTGAACTCCCAGAATTAATGAAATACCGTCATTGAAGAACTAAATTGAAATCACACTTTAGTGACTCGTTGCGAGAAAAAGATATCTCCAAATTTGGCCCATGTGGATTTTAAACCCTTTTTCTTCCCCATCCCTGCTCTTTAAAAATAATAAAAATAAAACGCTGTTTGACATCAATTATTGATTCAAGCTCGTGCGTCGAAGGGAAAGAAGCTGTTTGAATGTTGATCAAACCGACTGTATGGTATGATTTGCAAGGTTTTTAAAATAAAAAATATATTTCCACCGTCTTCAATCGGTGCCGACGAAGAAGAGGGGCTCCTCTCATTACTGTGATGGGTGTGAGCCGCCGTGACAGTGAGCTGCCATCTTAAGCTGTCACAGGCCAGAAGATATGGGACAAAAACTTACCCTTTAATCAGGAAGCATCACATCTCCTTTAATCAACTTAACTGTCCATGCCATGTCACCGTCGATCCACACACGGATCACCTCTTCCATGAATCAAGCCTCACCCTCATTAAATAAATAGCATCCCTTGTGAACACACTTTGATGTTTTTGAAGAACTGATAGAATCCAAAAGAGGGTTTTGACTGTGATAAGTTCATCTCAATGTGGATGAGGCAAACTTGACATGGAAAAAACCTCATCACAACTTTTTTAAGAGGTCCTGTTGTGAAGTCGCACAAAGGTACCGAAGAGATTTTGCCGCCTCCTTTTGATTGTCAAGTTCACGTGTTTCGAAAAGAACAAGCTGGAATAAGAACAAGACTAATTATTCTCTTTGAATAGCCTCTCGGGTAGATTTTGTCCCATCAAAAATATCATTGAAAATGTTTTTTCACCATGGTAACACCCTCTAGAGGGGGGTAGTAGATCTTTGGGTTTTGGAAAAGGCTTGTTCAGTACAGTGGGTGTTTGCCTCTCTCTCTCTCTTCTGTTGATGCTCTTCCCACTCCTCCTCTCTACCTCCATCTGCCTGATGGATCATGGAGGTCTGGATCATGGCGGTCTGGATCGTGGTCCATGCCTACTACCAACTATTCATACACTCTGTCATATTCATTGAATGTGTTTTAACTCTAATGATTCATTCTGGTCACATGACATCTATTGTTCTGTCCATCCTGGAGAGGGATCCTCCTCTGTTGCTCTCCTGAAGATTTCTTCAATTTTTTCCCCGTGAAGGGTTTGTTTGGGAATTATTCCTGATCCAATGTGAGGTCAAAGGTCAAGGATGTCTATATGTACAGATTGTAAATCCCTCTGAAGCAAATTTGTAATTTGTGAGAATAGGCAATACAAAATAAACAGAATTGAATTGGTTGTGGGAAGAGACGCATGCTCATAGTAAATAATGTTCCGAGTGATGTTCTTCTTGACCACCATCTACTGCCGCTCCTCGTGGGGGGTTGCGGCAGTTCGCACATGAAGGAACTGGATTATCTCGTGTTGAATTCCGCTATTCGTCGAGACCCATGCAGCTGCTGCAGATGATTACATCGCAGCAGTTTCTGACCTCTTTCCAAAGATCAGGGTAAATCTCCATACCCACAGCAAGACCTTAATCTGCTCTCCCACCTTCAAAAAGACCCTCTTCAATCCGACGAGCATTTAAATGATAATTAATACTTAAACCCCGCCAATTGTAACGGTAGCCCGCGGAGAAGGGAACCCGCTCTACGCCCGACTGTTCCGCTAAGAAGGCGTAATAGCGGTCCGCGCTAAGGCTGACAGACAGGCTACTTTGAGGCCGCCATGAATAACAACTAGCCGTGGAAAACGCTGTGGCCTCACTCAAGTAGGTGTCAGGAAGTCAAGTGGGTTCTGTGTTATCTCTTCGTACTTTCAGCTGCCTATTAGCATAGCTATTCAGACGGCAAGGCCCGTGGCCCACTATGGGAATAGAAAGGGGAAGCCAATCTCTCTCTCTCTCACTCTCTCTCTTACTTCCCTCTTTATGTCTTTCACTCTTGAGTCTTTTTCTCTTCTCCTCGCTCCCTCACTCCTCACTAATCCGCTAATCCCATGGGGGGCTAGAAATCGTTGAGTTCTGAAGTTTTTTATTCATTTTTTGTCTTTTTAGTTTTGTGTTGGGAAGTGGGAAGTCCATCTGCTCGGAAGAATTTCAAGTGTGTGAGTGTGTGTGTGGTTGAATGTATGGACTTCCATGCAGTCTTAAAAGCCCCTGAAATATTCCGTGAGGTGGGAGGTCATATGTGTAACTTGTGGGAGGTCATATGTGTAGGAGTCACTTGTTCTAGCCTTAAACTAATGTCCTTGTCTGACTGCAATAAGACATAAGAGACATTATTACTTTGTATTACATTAAATTATTGTAGAGATGCATGTGCTTTAATTTTAGAATGATTCATCTCTAAATATAACATTCAGAATGACATTTTAGGGGGTTTGCTTTTGGAGGGAGACATGAAGGCTGCAGACTTGGCGACTATCTGGTTAGATTAAGCAACTTTTTGAGGTGTTGCTGTGAGATTCTTTAATTTGTAGAGAGTTGGCAACAATGGGCTGAGTTATTCCAGATGGATAACATCTTAAATCAAACGTTCTATTGCTAGTTTTCTCAAGATTATCAACCCTGTCTTTTAAAGCGGAGGATTCCCTTCTGGCAAACTTTACTGCAGTTTTGCATCGGAACACACAAACAATGAATTCAGAATACAATTCTAATTGCGATGCAGTGACACATTTGTTATGCAGAATTGGGTACACGTGTCTCACCTCGTGGTTGATGTTATCTATCTAATATTTTGGTAATTTTTTGTTTCGGAGGCAGCGATAGTTTAAGAAAGTCTTGTGTTGCCCCACCTGAAGCTTTCCAGGGTCCCGGACACTGATCACACTTTAGATGAATGTGTATAAACGCTATTATATAAATGTATTTAACCAGGAAAAGCCTTATTGAGATTAAAAATCTCCTTTACAAGAGGGTCCTGGACCAGATAGCAGTATCACATTAAACATAGTTTCAGACATACAATATAAAACAGTGACAGACAATAGCAAAATTAAAATAAAGATATTTTTTTAGATCACATCATGAGTAAAACCAAAATTAAGACTCAAGTCATCATATCTATGCTTTTCAACTCAACTTCACCTCATCCCAGTTGTGAGTTTACTTTGTGTGTGTGTGTACCTGTTTCTCATGAGTCAATGTTGTAGACGTGTGACTGGTACATGATGTTGTATGCAGGCGAGCAAACTTCACACACTCAGGTATTTTATTTTGGGGAATATTGATGAAGCCTGTTGCCATAGTATAAAATGGGTCCGGAAAGTATTCAGACCCCTTTAAATGTTCCACTCTTTGTTTCATTGCAGCCATTTGCTAAAATAAAAAAATTTCATTTTATTTCTCATTAATGTTCACTCAGCACCCCATCTTGACAGAAAAAAACAGAAATATAGAATGTTTTGCAAATGTATTAAAAAAGAAAAACTGAAATATCACATGGTAGGTACACATAAGTATTCAGACCCTTTGCTGTGACACTCATATTTAACTCGCATGCTGACCATGTGATATTTCAGTTTTTCAATTTTAAATAAATGTGCAAAAATTTCTACATTTCAGTTTTTTTCTGTCCAGATGGGGTGCTGAGTGAACATTAATGAGAAATAAAATGAAATGTTTTTATTTTAGCAAATGGCTGCAATGACACCAAGAGTGAAACATGTTAAAGGCGTCTGAATACATTCCGTACCCGCTGTATGTTCCTCTCACAATTCGATGCTCTCCTCCAGCATCGGCCATTCAGATGACCTAACCGGCAGCCCTCTGTTCTCTGCCCATACAAACTGGTGCTGTGTCATATTGATACTCCTCTCGCCCTCCCCCGCCCTCACTTTCCTCTCTGCCTCTGATGACCTCTCAATAAGTGCCTAGATCTATGATTGATTTGACCATTGGATGTCTCCTTACAGTCATTATGAGAGAATATGCAGGGCCCGTAATAGGATTTGATGGCGGTGAGTGTTCACAAATCACTTTCCCATTGAACCCAAAACTGGATTTAGGAGACTTTCGGTTGATATCATGTACCAGAGAATCCATTTAAACACACACTGATATCTTTTGCACCAATACACAGATTTTTACCGGCATAATGCATAGTTTTTGTAAATGCGAAAAATGTTGTATTTGTTCGACATCGCGAAGAAATCTGCTCCAGCCGTTTGGACCTTCCCTTCCCTTCCAGATTATTCTTGTGGCCTCTTATTCATGCTTCTAAATCCTCTATTCCGCACCATTCCTCCTCCCTCCCTCTGTCCGTGACCTTCTTATCGGCTGCTTAAACAGATTAGCTGTTATTAAGAGCTGTGCACTGCTGATGACTCTTTCATGAGGTAGGGCCCCGGTCTCACAGGGGAAGGAGATTGGAGGGAAAAGACAGGATAGGTTGGAGGAAGACAGAAGGGACAGACTCTAGACGAACAGGTGAGCATATAGGGTTAGGGGGGAGCTAGTGGATCATGGGAAAGTCATAACGGAGAAAGACCACCTATCAGGAGAGAGGTACTGGACATAAAAAACAAGACAGGAATAAAAAGTAAACTGCAAAATAGTGGTCAAGTTACCTACGTATACACTCCCGCTCAAAAGTTTGGGGTCACCCTGACAATGTTGTGTTTTCCATGAAAACTCACACTTTTATTTTATCAAACAAAAGTGCAAAATGAATAGAAAATATAGTCAAGACATTGACACGGTTAGAAATAATGAATTTTATTTGAAATATTAATTTAGTTCTTCAACCTTCAAGCTCAAAGGAAGGCCAGTTTTAGAGCTTCTCTCACCAGCGCAACTGTTTTCAGCTGCGCTCACATAAAAAAGGGTTTTCAAGGGTTTTCTACCCCTCCGTTAGTCTTCTCAGGCGATAACACAATGTACCATTAGAACACTGGAGATGGGCCTCTATACATCTCTGTAGAGACTTCATTCAACACCAAAGAATAGTCATTTACACATTAATTATGGACAGCGTATTTCTGATCAATTTAATATCATCTTCATTGAAATCAACAGTGCTAAGGACATTTCTAAGTGACCCCAAATTTTGGAGCGGTAGTGTCAATGAATATAGACGGTATTAAGAAGTGGACGTGGTCATCATGACATCGGCCATTGGTTTCTATTCAACCGTTTTTGAAGCCTTGAGTTCGGCGATTTCGAAGTTACCTTATGCAAAATCTCATAGTCGACGTCTGTTGGTCAAACTTTTTTTTTTTACAACCAATAAACTGAAGTTACCATATTTGGAGGAGTGGCCTATAGTTAACGGCTCTAGTCACGGCAGTAAGTCCGCCCTTAAGTATACTCTGCTTTATGGTCTATTTTACTCTAAATGGGACCATGATTTACGAAATGAATTTGCTGTATAGAAATCTTGATACTTTAAGACCATAAATTCATGTCTACTGAGGAAATACATCAAGAGAGAAGTAGAGTACTTTTCTCATAGACTTCTATACAACCTTGTTGCAACCAGAGGAGTCTTCCTCTACTGGTCAGTAGAGAGAATGCACGTTGAAGACCGGAGGTTGAAGCATGGTTTTCACGGTGATCAATTTTTTGCCTCAGAAACATATCCCGCCTCCTGCATTGTTCATTGTTCAAGTCTCTGTTGTTCATTTGAATTTAAAACCAATGTATTTAATGTTGCAACAGAACAGTGCGTGAGCATCAGTCAAAGTAGACGGGGGTTGTCAACACTACAACATTTAATATAATTTTGCATATGTTTGAAACTAATCACAATAGAGGTCGAAGTGACACTTTGAATGCTGCATCCATTAATTAATTTAATTTAGTAGAGCCTACTTAAGGTCCCCCCCCCCCCCCCCCCATGGTACATCACACTTAGCTGGCTGGAGTCCTGCTGGATGTCAAATGTATTTCACTCAGGAAAGACGAGTAAATGAAGAACAGCTCATTGTTGATGTGTGATGACAAAGAGTCTTTGGCGCTTCGACTACAGGGATATTTGTATTTGAGGGGCGTATGTTCCCTGAGCCGCAGCAAGATGAATCTCTCTCGGAGGGCGGAGGCGGGGGTGGCTGAAGCCTGATGAATCGGCGTGGACCGGGCAGTGATGGGGAGGTGGAGGTGTCAGAGCACAGAAGAGACGACAGGTGATGGACTAACAATGGAGGGGGTTTCCCCGTGCTATCGGAGAGAGGAGGCCAGCGCATGACAACAGCTGATGCCCTAAAACAACGGTGAACACAAGGACGTCATCGGTGACGGAAATCAGCGTACAGGCCTTCGGGCGTGAAAACATATCGTCTTCCCCGAGTCCCGACACACTTCTACGCTAGAACTGTCTCAGCAAACGGGGAAACAAACTGTGGCGAAGAAACAATTTATTTTCAACAAACACAGGTGACATAATGTACAGCGGATGACCCGCCGCTCGGCAACGGGGACACCTAGTGGATGGGAGGGGGAGGGTCGGCGCAGGATGCACAGAGAGCATAAACATCCCAGCCCGAGCCATATTGTCAGTTGTGCTTTGTTGTTGTTGTTGTTTATTTTATTCAGTCAATCATTATAATACTATTCAATATTATTCTATATAATATAAAAAACAGAAAGACTCAAAAGGTACAGGTAGAAGGAAAGAAATGCTTATATATTCCTATCCTAAATTATTATAATCAAATCAGAAAATGTATATCAAATATATTTAAATGAAAAAAAAAATATATATATATATATATATACATCTTCCATATACATACGTTTAAATCACACTTATAGCCCTCAAAAATTGTTTTATAAATAATTAGATTCAGTATTTTTTTGATGGTCATGATTTTAGATGTTTTAAAACATCTTCTGGTTTTGTTTGTTTGTTGTCTGTTGTTTTCTCTTGTTGTTTGTATGACTTGTTGGTGACAAATGAGTTTCCCCACTGGTGATTAATAAAGTTTTATAATCTAATCTAACACATGAAAATATATGGTGCATATATCCGTCCAAAAGAAGAGAAAAAGCGAAATTACTGCCCATATATTTTTTTTAAAGGCTCATTTTTTTCCCGGAGGATCAGCGAGCAATTAGCTTCAATTTCTGTCTTAAAAAAAAATACACTCCCAAAACTCTCATTACCGTCTCTGAAACTATTCCTGGTCGGTCACTTGCTGTGCGTTTGGCCAAATGATCAAAACATATTCACATTTTTTTAGTTTAAGTCCTCCCACAACACACACACAAACACACAAACACACACACACACACACACACACACTTCCCTCCCTACACGATGTGCTAAAAGAACAGTTACATTCAATTTGCAGGTGTTATCGATCTTGCGGAGTAATTTGTGTGCGTTATTATAAACAGAATGATCTGTGTGGTTGTTGGATGCCTCTCAGTGGTATCCATAGCGACTCATGCATACGGCGTCACATTTAAAATAATTGTTGTATTCCTCCATGCTGACAACTGATTTTCATAACCATAACCTCCCTTCCCCTCTCCTTTCTCCTGACCCATGCGCCATTCATTATTCTGATCCAACAAAAAGGGAAATAGAAGAACTCAAGGTCACATTTCATCAACTGCTGTTGTGTGCTAAAGCATATTTCTTCCTTAAAACACCTTGACATTTCTGTTAGAGAGCATTTTTTTCCATCTCCTGGTGAAATATGCTGGTCAGTCGTGTGTGTGTGCGTTCGTGTGTCAAGGTGAGGGATATAAAGTGTGTGTATTTGCACCTGTGCACCTTTCTGTTTTGTGTTGGTGTGATGCACACTCTAGTAAATTGAAGCAACGTGAGGATTGGACAATAACGATGGATCAATACATTGATGTGCAGTGTGGGTTATGAGTTCTGTCAGTGTGTTTGTCATTGTTTTGTGGACTGCGTTTATTGGATTTTAGTCTCCATCCAATAAATCTCCTCCCATCGGATCCAATTAACATTTACTGACATTCTAATGAACACTTTCCTATAATCCTGTGTGACTTCATAATCAGTGAGGCTTACTGTGGCCGATGATATGATTTCCCAACTGTTTAGAGTCCTTCAACGGGCTAAAGCCCTGGAGCGTCAGTTACATGATAATAAAAAATAAAAAAATCTTTATAAATAATATTTTTTGGGTTGATAAATGCTTTTTTGGAAATAACTTTTTTTTTAAATGCTTAAAAAAAAAAGCTATTTTCAAAAATGTCAAAACAAAACCTTATTTATCTCCGTATTAATTCATGTAACACCACTAAAATCCAATATAGACTTTTAGATGAATTTTTATCATTGCTGTTGTTATTAATATCAATGCTGAGATAATTAATAATATTATTATTAAATATGAATTGCAACCATATCAATATAAATATTCATATTATGCATTGATTTGTCTATTTATTTGTGTATTTATTTTTTACAAATCTAGCAAATTATTCATGTCTTATCTTTGGGTCCAAAAAATATAAAAAGTTTAAAATGCATTCCCAAACTTTGAATACTACTTTTCACCACGAGAGTGCACAAACAGCGACACACACTTCCAGAACAACTGACCTCATGAGGACTGCAGTACTCTATGTAAACTCTAGGGGCGCATTCACTCACAGTCACACAGATTTCTGTCTTGAAAAAGGCCACTCATGAGGACTTCATGAGGCGTGTCCAGACGCTGGTTTAAAGCTCATTTGAGGGGTCTGTCGGTGGGGACCTCATGTTGATGACCAGTCCCCACGGGTCTGTGTGCACTCAGGTAAAAGTCCCCACCGGGATAGAAGTACAAACACACACACACACACACACACACACACACACACACACACATGCATGCTAGAAGAAGAAAAAACACTACTTTATTAAAGCAAGTGCTCCAACTTGTGAAAGTGATGTTTTTAATTATCCCGGTGCAGAGGGCTCGGCCACAGATTAGAATCAGTCTGGAACCGTCGGCGACAGCGAATCAGAAGGAAGCAACCGGTCATGGATGTGACGGGTCTCCTGCCAGAGGGGGCAATGTGGCCAGATAACCCCCCCCACTCCCCTCGCCCTCACTCTGACAACTGTAAAAGGTATTGCACATATTGTTATAATGAGGAGCAGACTGGCAGTTTTCTGTGCCCTTCACTCTGCATGGGGAGAGGAGAGAGAGAGAGAGAGAGAGACATCATTGCAAATGAGGAGAGAGGCGGAGTGGATCGGTTCTGAAGAGGGGGGAAAATGATCATAAATAAAAGAACTGCAAGAAACTCTAAAGGCACTTACTCTGATTTTTACTCTCTAGACTTCAAGATGAGCTCGGCTTTTTTTCAGACGGCGGACAGATCAAACCAAACCGTTTCTAGGCATGAAGCTAATATAGTTGCTGAAGACTTGTTTTAAATAGATACACATGAGTGGGCTTAATCTTCGAGAATGGAAGTAAATTAGAGTGTGTATCAACATGTCAAACTTTTGCTTTGACATCAAAAGGTCAAAACAACTCGAACTGTTTTATTTTCTCCTATATATTCACGTCTGGAGGCTTTCAATGGAGCGTGGACCAGGAAGTGGTTATCTTAGAATAAGAGTGCAACAGATCATAACACTGAGTTTGAAATCGTATCACAGATTGGAGTCACAGATAGCTGGGATCAGATCGGCAATATATAATATTGGGTAATATATACACACATTTTGCTGTTGATATTAATTGCCGATCATTGATAATCCATATCGGCCAATACAGTCGGCGTTGCGAGCTTCTCCCGCCAATGTCAACAGAGATGTGTTTGTCCAGGGTTTATACGGTCATGGAAAACCTGGAAAGTCATGGAATTTAAAAATAGTTATATCCAGGCCCGGAAAAGTCCTTTAAAAAAATGGAATTCCCAAAAGTTTTGGAAGTCATGGAAATGTTTTATATTCATAAGGTAATTTACAGATTGATTAAAAGAATAAACATTTCTATCAATATCTGGTCTTTTAATCAAACTATTGTCATTTAACCCTTGTGTTGCCTTCGGGTCATTTTGACCCGAATCAATATTACACCCTCCCCCCGCCTTAGGATTAATTTGACCCCATTCAATGTTTAATGTCGGTGTTCGTCAACAAACAAACATAAAGTGCCTCAACTTAAACAATATTAATTCTAATAATTTTCTTTTTAATTGCTGGTAAAATATGTTAGTAAATATAAAAACATTGAATCGGGTCAAATAATATTGATTCGGGTCAAAATGACCCTAAGGCAACACAAGGGTTAAGGTAGTCATGCACTTTAAAAATAGTTATTTCTAGGCCTGAAGAAGTCGTTAAAAAAATGCAATTCCCAAAAGTTTTGGAAAAGTCATGGAAATGTTTTATATTCATATGTTCATTTACACAGGTTGATTGAAAGAATACACATGTATATGAATAATTTGTCTTTTAAACAAAGTATTGTCATTTAAGGTATATTACTCATGTATACAGTGGAATATTTTAACTGATGACATCAAAGAAAGTAAAAAATCTGGTGCTATTCAAGAAAAAATACAGTATTGATGAAGCATAAGAAGTAACGGTTAATGGGGACAAGTTCTTGAATTTCTGGTTTGTTTTGTTTTTGTTTTATATATATATATATATACAGTATATATATATATATATGTTTCTTTGGAATAAGTTTTTTTTAAGCAATCATAGGTTCAGGCACTTATAAGCTTGATAGCTTCAGCCTTGACCCTTTTGGTCAGCCACTTTCTTCTTTTGTTTATTACTGATGGTTGTAAATATGTTGCTGATCGAAATAAACTCAACTCAACTGCCGAGATTTCACATGTTTGGTCGTGGAAATTTGGTTTAAAGTCCTGGAAAACTCGTGGAAACCCATCGGTGTACGAACACTGTTTGTCACAATGGGATCGGCTACTAGAAAGCTTTCATGCTGATATCCTGATTGCATATTTACTCAGTCGTCTGAAAACCACTGTCAGTAAAACTATATCTCGCACCATGAAGGTTGAACTGTGAAAGTAATCCACAGTTTACATGTGTAAGGATCAAATATCAGCAAAGGTCCATTACGCTAGAGAAAGAACAAGAAATGCTCGCTATTTCCAGTTGTTATGCTAAGCTAAACTAGCCACAATAGTGACTTGATATCCACACGAGTGGTATCAATCTACTCGTCTAACTCTCTGCAAGAAAGACAAAGAAGCAGATTCCCCTAAAAAGTTAAAGTTGTTCCTTAAAGTGAGTCTGACTCCTTTCGATCAATCCAAAGGATGCTTAATGTCATGATTTGGTGGCGTTGCACACATTGAACACACACAGCCAAGTGTTAACAAGTTCTGCTGTTAAGTTATCATGTAAAACACGCGTTGGAATATCAATCGGGCAATTTAGTACGAGTTTGTGTCTCCGCAGTCTAAATTGGCTCAAGAACAGAATCGGCAGGAAAACAAAATTAAAAACAAAACATCCACAAACGAGCCCCACAGGCTGTAAAACTAGTGCATGTGTGTGAGAGTCGTGTCCGTTGTAGACTGCTCAACATTTTTATCTGAGAATTCCCGAGTGACAAAGCGCCCAAAAACTGCACAATATGTTCAGCCAAACGGCTTACGGACCGTTTTTAGATATCATTACTGTCAATAGCTGGCAATCCCACGGGCGTGATAATGAGCCGTGAACTAAAAGCCGCTTGTCGGAGAACCTCGCAGGCTGTGCACAAACACCCTTTTACTGTCACTTTAAATTAGGGAAATCAAACCGTTGGCTGAAGTCTGAGCACCTTGAAAAGAAAGTCTCGATTTTCTGTTTGAGATTTCGGTTCAGATCACTTTTAAATACGCGCCACATTTTCAGCTGAAATGAAATGTCCTCGTGTAATAGTCCTTTTGAACTGACTCCAACACAATTTATTTCGAGAGGCGTTCGAAGCCCCCCTGTAATTTGCTATCGACCATCAGGGTGACTGCATCTCTGTGTACATGTTTAGACTTATATTGATATGAGTGGTGATAATTGTGGATTATCTTTATTCACAGTTATGGCTTCCTCAAATATTGTGTATGCTGAAGTAATGCAAAGAAAATGAAGCGGGAATTTTGAAATCAAGTAAAAAAGTGGGCGCAACAACATCTAGACCAGTGGTTCTGAACCTTATTTGAGGGACTGAACCCTCCAAGCTTCATCGGCGCATTAGCTGAACCCTTCGTGATTGAAAAAATATTAAATGTATATATTCTATAAGTGCACAAAATGAACCACAATTTCTACATGAAATCACTGTGTTCAAAGAGAAAAAAAACAAGAAAACATGAATTTCACACAAAAACATAACTCAATGAATATTTACTGCAAATCAATGTGACTTTTGAGTGACTCGCCCAACCCCCGAGAGTGACTCGCCCAACCCCCGAGAGAGACTCGCCCAACCCCTGAGAGTCACTCGCCCAACCCCCGAGAGTGACTCGCCCAACCCCTGAGAGTCACTCGCCCAACCCCCGAGAGTGACTCGCCCAACCCCTGAGTCACTCGCCCAACCCTCGAGAGTGACTCGCCCAACCCCGAGAGTCACTCGCCCAACCCCTGAGTCACTCGCCCAACCCTCGAGAGTGACTCGCCCAACCCCTGAGTCACTCGCCCAACCCTCGAGAGTCACTCGCCCAACCCCTGAGAGTCACTCGCCCAACCCCTGAGTCACTCGCCCAACCCTCGAGAGTCACTTGCCCAACCCCTGAGTCACTCGCCCAACACCAAGAGTGACTCGCCTAACCCCTGAGGTTCGATCGAACCCAGGTTAAGAACCAATGATCTAGACCAGCGGTTCCCAAACTCAAGAATGCCGTGGCCCAATTTGAAATCTGAAAATCTACTGCGACCCACCCAAGCCTTTAATCACAACCAGCGTTGACGACGCGGGGGGGGGTTGCAACATATACATGCCCAAAAGGCGCCTAATATTTCTAGACTGAAATAATATCGGCATTATAATTATTATGACTATGAGGATTTTTTGAGTTGCCTATTTTGTGGTGCCCCCTCAGGACTTGGTGCCCTACGCGCAGCGCGTAGTGCGCATTATGGGAGCGGCGGCGCTGATCACAACTCTGATCAAAACATAAACTAATACTACAAGAGGGCGCCCCATTTGACATTGTTTTGTTTGGCGGTCAGAAAAATAGGTCAGATAAAAGAATAACACGTAATTTAAATCATAAATATTTTTTATATTAATTTCGAACTTTTCAAAATTGAAAATTAAAAACATTTTATTTATTTATTGTAAATGACCTCTCGCGGCCCACCTGCAGTACCTTCGCGGCAAAGACCTTTTCACATTCTATTTACTGTAAATAAATAGTACGGGAGTCGTCTGCATTTTGGGTTTGGGGGCTCGGACAAGATACAGGAAAGGGAGGAAGAGTCTTGTTTCTGCGCGTGCATCATTCATGAACTTAAGATTACAAATTCAAATATTATTTTGTCCGATACTCTTTTGGCTAAGCAGAGAATGTAAACACCATCAGTATCTTTTGTTTGGGGTTTCAACCTTTTAAAAAGCGGCTATTTTTTAGGTTTTTGCTCGAAATAATATCCCCAAACTAAAAAGGGTGTATCTCTGCAAACACAAAGGCCATTTGAATAACGTTGGTGTGATAATAAAAGGCAAAATATGTGAGATTTTGTTCAGATGTGTACATATTAGTTTTATGTTACTGAGTTAAGACTAAATAAAGATGAAACACAGCAAAAATGGAAGTTTCAGGTTCACCTAGAGAGAGAAAAAGCACTTTCAGGAAGATGATCTCTTGGAAGGATGCAAAGCAAAGGTCTAAACTAACTTTTTAAAAGGTTAAACCAGGGTTATGCATTCAAGGAAGTTCATTGAGACCAAAAGGCATCACATCGTGACTCGTGACTTCCTCAACCAAACACGTGTTTATCTCTTTGTGACATTCTTATTTTCTAACACACTTGACCTATTTTCAACTAACTGGTTACATCATCGCGCTATTATTGATCATTCACAACAAGAATGAAAATGGTAATTTGGCGTTATCACCATCGTTGCACTCTAATAGATAATCAAATTCCTTCCTCGAGGAAGCGTATACGTCTGTAACCCACAAACTCAGCGTGGCATTATGTTTAGAAGTATAAGTGATGTTATTAGTATTAGAAAAGGCTTGTTCAATAGTTTGCACACAGTGTCCGTCATTCATCAGAATTTTAATTGACACGATGAACACTGGTTTTTACCGGTCTCGCCTGTGTTTCATGGCAATCCATCAAGATATTTCCGTGTGGACCTAAGTGTTGGCTGACTGCCTGATAATAGAGCTGTGGCAGTAACACGGAGAAGAAAGGCGACTTTACAGCACTCAACATTTAGAAACCAATGACTTTGGGACTCCCGGTCCTTAACTGTATCGCACGTTGAACAAAAATTTGTTAAAATAAATAGAACACGGGCTAAATGCTCACTGTAATGGATTATGTTATATTTCTGAAGCAATTGTATCCTGGTTCTTGACCTCAAAATCGTTTGCAAACATCTTCTAATTGTTTAGCATTTCAAATCAATCCTGCGTGCTACGTAGCCGAGTCGATACCGTGAAAGCTTTGCAGTCACGAGAAATAATTGAATGGCCTCCCTGTCAGAGAGCCAGAAAGAAAGTCCACAGGACAATGGACAGGTTATCGTGTTACCTTCAATGACAAACATTACGTTCGTTAGGTTGTCATAGTTTAGTTGTCTTATGCTTTAAATGAATGCATATATCAAGATATTATAATAGGACATGTGAGGGAGAATATTATTATGAATGTATTATGAAGCGTAAGACTGTTTTCTCTATGCAGATGTTAAATGTGAAAGGAAGGAGGTGATGTTTATATGTGTGTCTCATGGGGATGAATGTTATTTAGTGTTTCAGAAATGTGGAAGCCGGTTGAAGCCCGTGACGTTACTTTAACCCTTGTGTTGCCTCAGGGTCATTTTGACCCGAATCAATATTACACCCTCCCCCCGCCTTAGGATTAATTTGACCCGATTCAATGTTTAATGTCGGTGTTCTTTCGGTAGTCAACAAACAAACATGAAGTGCCTCACACTTAAACTTGGAAAACAATATTAATTCTAATAATTTTCTGGAGGTTTTAATTGCTGGCGTCAAATTGAACCCAAAGGGTAAAATATGTTAGTAAATATAAAGGTAACAGGAGGGTGAAATATTGAATCGGGTCAAAATGACCCAAAGGCGGGGGGAGGGTGTAATATTGATTTGGGTCAAAATGACCCTAAGGCAACACAAGGGTTAAACCAGAAAATAACATACTGGACTTTTATTGTGAAGGGATATTTTAGTAGTACGACCGGAAGTGACGTGTATATACTGTATATATATATATAGTACGTATATATATATACTGTATATATATACTGTATATATATATACGTACATCAAAGTCAAAGTCAAAGTCAGTTTTATTTGTCAATTTTCCATATGTGCAAACATACAGAAGATCGAAATTGCGTTTCTCTTCTGTCCAACATAAAGTGAATTGTGCAACATATAGACAACATAGAGTGCAAAAATAGTAAAAAACTTGTGAACATATAGACAACATAAAGTGCATAGACAACATAAAGTGCAAAATAGTAAGAAACATGTAAACATATAGACAACATAAATTGTGTTAGCAGCATTCAGACATGTGAGTCTGAGAGAGGACGGAGTGGGAGGATGGGGAGAGAGTTCAGCTTCCTGACAGCCTGGTGGATGAAGCTGTTGGACAGCCTGGCGGTGTGAGCCGAGGCTCGGTACCTCCTCCCAGAGGGCAGGAGGCTGAAGAGACCGTGTGAGGGGTGGCAGGGGTCACTCACAATCGAGGTCGCTGCGGGTGAGGCGGGTGTTGTATATGTCCTGCAGGGATGGGAGGTGAGTGAGGCACCCATGATCCTTCCAGCTGCCTTCACTATGCGCTGCAGGGCGTTCCTGCTGTGGTCTGTGCAGCTTCCGCCCCACACAGTGATGCAGTTGGTCAGGATGCTCTCAATGGTGCCTAGAAGGTGCACATGATGGATGGGGCTCCTGCTTTCCTCAGTTTCCGGAGGAAGTAGAGGCGCCTCTGTGCTTTCTTTGCCAGCGATGTAGTGTTTGCTGTCCACGAGAGGTCCTCACTGATTTCCACCCCCAGGAATTTGGTGCTGCTGACCTGCTCAATGTCCGCACCGTTGATGGTCAGTGGTGGGTGATGGGTGTGGCCTTTCCGGAAGTCAACAACGATCTCTTTGGTCTTGCTGTTGTTGAGCAGGAGGTTGTTGGCTCCGCACCACATGGTCAGAAGGTTGACCTCCCTCCTGTAGAGGGTCTCGTCATCCTTGGTGATGAGACCTATCAATGTTGTGTCGTCTGCAAACTTGACCATGTGATTGGTGCTGTAGCTGGTTTTGCAGTCGTGAGTCAGCAAGGTGAAGAGCAGAGGACTGAGCACACAGCCCTGAGGGGCCCCTGTGCTGAGTGTGATGCTGCTCGAGGTGTTGTTGCCAACACGTACTGCTTGTGGCCTCTCACTCAGGAAGTCCAGCAGCCAGTTACACAGCGAGGTGTTGAGCCCCAGCTGGTCAAGTTTGCAGATTAGTTGTTGTGGGATGATTGTGTTGAATGCTGAGCTAAAGTCTATGAACAGCATTCTTACATAGGAGTCTTTTTAGTCCAGGTGGGTGAGGGCTGGGTGGAGAGCAGAGCAGATTGCATCCTCCGTGGACTGTTTGGCCCGGTATGCAAACTGGAAAGGGTCCAGAGTGGGGGGGAGAATGGATTTGATATGCGACATGACTAGTCGTTCAAAGCACTTCATGATTATGGGGGTCAGTGCCACTGGACGATAGTCGTTGAAGCAGGACGGAGTGGATTTCTTTGGCACAGGTATGATGGTGGTTACCTTGAAGCATGATGGAACAACAGCTTGTCTCAGAGAAGTATTAAAGACATCCGTGAAGACGTCCTTAAGCTCCTCTGCGCAGTCCTTCAGCACACGACCAGGGATGTTGTCTGGACCTGTTGCCTTGTGGGTGTTGATGGACGAGAGTCCTCTTCACGCTGGCAGCAGACAGGCACAGAACCTGATCATGGGGAGGCGGAGTCTTGTGTGGACGAGTGCTGTTCTGTGCTTCAAACCGGGCAAAGAAGCTGTTGAGGTTGTTTAGCAGAGAGATGTTGCTGTCGCAGTTCTGTGGCGTGGGTTTATAGTCTGTGATGGTCTGAATGCCCCGCCACAGGCTGCGTGTGTCTCTGCTGTCTTTAAAGTGCCGGGTTATCTTTTTTGTGTAGGAATTTTTTGCTTTCCTGATGCCGTGGGACAGGTTGGCTCTCGCTGTTTTCAGGTCCGTTTCGTCCCCAGCTCTGAAGACCCTATTTCTAGTCCTCAGCAGCCGATGGACTTCCCCTGTTAGCCACGGCTTCTGGTTAGCCCGAGTGGTGATGGTCTTTACATGGGTCACATCATCAATGCACTTGCTAATGTAAGAAGTAACAGTGTCTGTGTACTCCCCAATGTCAGTGTGGTCGTTGTATGTGGCTGCCTGTTTAAACATTCCCCAGTATATATATATACTGTGTATATATACTGTATATATATATATATAGTACGTATATATATATATACTGAATGTATATATAAATACAGTATATATATATACTGTATATATATACTGTATATATATACTGTATATATATATATACATACATATATATATTTACAGTATATATATACTGTGTATATATACTGTATATACAGGACTGTCTCAGAAAATTAGAATATTGTGATAAAGTTCTTTATTTTCTGTCATGCAATTAAAAAAACAAAAATGTCATGCATTCTGGATTCATTACAAATCAACTGAAATATTGCAAGCCTTTTATTCTTTTAATATTTAATATTTTTTTAATTGCATTACATATTATGATATTCTAATATTTAGAGATAGGATATTTGAGTTTTCTTAAGCTGTAAGCCATAATCAGCAATAAATCAGAATAAAAGGCTTGCAATATTTCAGTTGATTTGTAATGAATCCAGAATGCATGACATTTTTGTTTTTTTAATTGCATTACAGAAAATAAAGAACTTTATCACAATATTCTAATTTTCTGAGACAGTCCTGTATATATACACACAGTATACAGGACTGTCTCAGAAAATTTGAATATTGTGATGAAGTTCTTTATTTTCTGTAATGCAATTAAAAAAACAAAAATGTCATGCATTCTGGATTCATTACAAATCAACTGAAATATTGCAAGCCTTTTATTCTGATTTATTGCTGATTATGGTTTACAGCTTAAGAAAACTCAAATATCCTATCTCTAAATATTAGAATATCATGAAAAAGTATACTAGTAGGGTATTAAACAAATCACTTGAATTGTCTAATTAACTCGAAACACCTGCAAGGGTTTCCTGAGCCTTGACAAACACTCAGCTGTTATAAATCTTTTTTTTTACTTGGTCTGAGGAAATATTAAAATTTTATGAGATAGGATTTTAGAGTTTTCTTAAGCTGTAAGCCATAATCAGCAATATTAAAAGAATAAAAGGCTTGCAATATTTCAGTTGATTTGTAATGAATCCAGAATGCATGACATTTTTGTTTTTTAAATTGCATTACAGAAAATAAAGAACTTTATCACAATATTCTAATTTTCTGAGACAGTCCTGTATATATATACACAGTATATATATACTGTGTATATGTATATATATATATTTACTGTTTCATTTTTAGCACATACATATTATTTAACTTATTGTTAACATTAAAATCAAAACAAAAAATGCACATTATAAATAATCCAATAAAACTTTTATATTTTGGTTTATTCTTGTGAGTTCCTATATATGTAACTAATTGATTGAACATATCATATTGCCTGATATTGATCACAGATCCCCATAATTGAATTGGTCTCGTTCATGGCTCACATATGACATCGTTGTCCGAATAATTGATATCATATTCTATTGTGATGAAACTTGTGCTCGACACCACCGTCCGACGGAATAATGAATAATTAAAAATGAAAAGCAGTTCACTCAAGAGTACAATTCCTGTCACACGTTCATTTGATTTTCAAATTCACAGCGACGGACAACTTAATTACGTCTCAGAATAAAACGTAAAGGGACCCAGGAATGTGTTCAACAGGCTGAACGCCCTCATTTTAATGCCTCGCATTTCTACTCGTGACACGCAACCGCATTTCCTTTGTGCTAACGGTTTATCGCCGGGAAGCAGAACGCGGGTCAGACGCAGCGGCGCTCGACTCTGAAAAAGCAATTTGGTGTATTTCACGCCGCGCGGTAAACCACCTGAGAAGTGAGAGCTCACAAACTCTTGAGTCCAGAGGCAGATAATCAAAACCGCGAGGTCAGAGCGCCGGTTTCTCTCACGCTCGACACCGTGAGTATTTGTCGATGGCTCTTCGTTAGCGCGCGGAGGTTTTGATGTTTTACTGCGACTTCTTAAAGGTCACGGGGTCATCGGTGGGCCGCGCCGGCACTCCTTCGGTCCTCTCTTGCCTCATCGTTGCCTCATATTTTACCCGACCATTTTGTTTCTGTTCCCAATGTTTAAAACATTACCCGTTTTCCTCGTCTCTCTCTCTCTCCCTCTCTCTCTCTCTCTCTCTCTCTCTCTCTCTCCCTCTCTGGTTTTTTGCTCGTGCAGCGTGGTGGAGACTTTGATGTGGGCTGACAATGTGACTTATGCCTTTGCTAAATTTAATCTTATGAGCTAGTTAACCACGCCGCCACCGTGTGACCCGCTGACAGAAAAAACAAGCTCCTTCTGCTCTCTCTCTCTCTCTCTCCCTCTCTCTCCCTCCCTCTCTCTCCCTCCCTCCCTCCCTCTCTCACTCTTTCTCCCTCCTTTTTTGTCTGGTAATCTGGCCTTGAGACTGAGGGGGAGCAGAGAGCACAGTGCTTTAGGGAGATACAGTCTGAGTGTGTGTGTCTAAGTGTGTGTGTCTGTGTGTGTGCGTGTATGTGTGTGTGTGTGTGCGTGTGTATGTGTGAGTGTGTGTGTGTGTGTGTGTGAGTGTGTGCGAGTCTGTAAGTGTGTGTGTGAGTGTGTGTGTGTGAGTGTGTGTGTGAGTGTGTGTGTGAGTGTGTGTGTGAGTGTGTGTGAGTGTGAGTGTGTGTGTGAGTGTGTGTGTGTGTGTGTGTGTGTGTGTGTGAGTGTGTGTGTGTGTGTGTGTGTGTGTGTGTGTGTTGAGTGTGTGTGTGTGTGAGTGTGTGTGTGTGAGTGTATATGTGAGTGTGTTTGAGTGTGTGTCTGTGTGTGAGAGTGTGTGTGTGTGTGTGTGTGAGTGTGTGTGTGTGTGTGTGGGTGTGTGTGTGTCTGTGTGTGTTTGTATGTCTGTGTGTGTGTCTGTGTGTCTGTTGGGGAGGTGTGTGTGTGTGCCCGTGTGTCTGTATGTTTGTGTGTGTGTATGTCTGTGTGTGTGTGCCTGCATGTATGTATGCGTGTGTGTCTGTATGTGTGTGTGTTTGTGTGTGTGTATTTATGTGTGTGTGTTTGTATTGTCTGTGTGTGTGTGTGTGTTTGCGTGTATGTCTGTGTGTGTGTTTGTGTGTGTGTCTGTGTGTATTTGTATGTCTGTGTGTGTGTGTCCGTGTGTGTTTGTATGTCTGTGTGTGTTTCTGTCTGTGTGTGTGTTTGGATGTCTGTGTGTGTGTGTTTTGCGTGTGTGTCTGTGTGTATGTGTGGGTGTGTGTATGCGTGTGTGTGTGTGCGTGTATGTATGCATGTGTGTCTGTGTGTGTGTCTGTATGTCTGTGTGTGTTTCTGTCTGTGTGTGTGTGTGTTTGCGTGTATGTATGTATGTCTGTGTGTGTGTGGTGTGTGTTTGTGTGTGTGTATGTATGCGTGTGTGTCTGTGTGTGTGTCCGTGTGTGTCTGTATGTCTGTGTGTGTGTGTTTGCGTGTATGTATTTCTGTGTGTGTGTGTTTTTGTGTGTGTGTGTGTGTAAGAGACACGGAAGAAAAAGAAGAATTCAAAGTGCAGCATTTCTTTTGTAGCCGTTGCTCAAAACTCTCAGGGTTCATACGTTCATGGAAAACCTGGAAAAGTCTTGGAATTTAAAAATCTTTATTTCCACGCCTGGAAAAGTGTTTGAAAAAAAAAAGAAATCAAAAAGTTTTGGAAAAGTCATGGAAATGAGATTTTACAGCAGTAAAATGAAAGTTTCCATGGCGACCGTTTTGTTTCCTTGCTCCGTGACACCGGTTATTCTCAAAAACAAAAAGACGACACACACTCCAAACCGCTCAGAGGAAAACAATAAATAAAAACACAAATACGAATTAAATTATCCACAGAAGAAGAAAAAACATCTAATGTGGGAGGAGTCGTTTTTATGTGGCATGAATTCAAGAAGTCTACCTCGTCTATTACTGACTGGAAAGAAGCAACCGCACTAAAAAATGAGCGTAAAGATCGATCGGCGTTCTCCGGGTCACGGAACAATCTTCTTCTCCGGGTCACGGAACAATCTTCTTCTCCGCGAGGCGTTCGTCTTCTCGACTTATTGCCATAAACTCTACCATATCGCGCTTATATCTGGACGTCGGAGGCACCGTGAGATTATTTTTCTTCTTCTTACTTTGATTTGTTAACACTTAAAACTAATTAAGAGATTTTCTAAAAGTAGCACGATAAGAAAAAACATAGCCTACGTTTCCCCCAAAAGTTAAATATTGTAATATTTTATGGGAACTGTGACAGGATGGCTGCAGATGCCACGGAGCACTCCGACTGCTTCCGCCTTAAAGGTCCACAAGGGAGAGTAAAAGACCTGCGTGGAAAGAGTGTGTGTGTGTGTGTGTGTGTGTGTCAGTGTGTACATGTCAAAGTGAATGTAGGAGAAAGGACACGATAGCTCTTGATTACAGCTGATAGGTTTATTTGAGGAAGGTCAGGACAATTTGGGAGAAGAGCAAGACACGAGTAGCTGATGGGGATGATAGGAACACACACACACACACGCTCACACACACACACACACACAGAGGGTGGTAAGCGTGACAAGTCAGTGTTACACGGAGCACACAGTGAATCTCATCAAAACCCAAAATGAAGAGCGAGCATTTCGGCGCCGTCTCTCTCCCGGTGTTCTCTCTCTCTCTCCCCTCGGCCTCAGAGAGCGGACGTGCCCGCCGGCGGCGAGTTGTCACAAAGAGTCTGTCTGACATCAGCCACGCCCCCCCCCCTCTCCCCCCCGCGGCTCAGCAGAAGTGTCAATCAAAGGAGACGCTCCGTGTCGAGAGGGAGCCGATGGTTTTAGCTGAAGGTCGGTTTGGTGAAGGGACGGAACGTTACGACTCGGCGTCGAGGCTCGCGACCGAAAGCGTTGATATTTTTTTTTTTTTGCGTGAGTAGATCCCGTCGGCGAAGTCGACGTACGGACGCGAGCGGTTTGCGATAGACGCGCATTTTTGCCGTGAATTGAGAATATTCGCTTCAAGTTGTGATATTTAAACTTAGGCGGGAAGAAAAAAAACGCCCGAGTCCGAATTTGCGAGAGCCAATCAGCGTCGAGCTGCTCCTCCGTTGGTGAATCTAACTGCTGCTCTAGTGGAGCTGAAGAGACATTCAGACGTAGAGCTGAAGGTTACCGAGCTGTGAGAGCCTACGGGTGATGTCATGTATAAATATATATATATATATATATTAATGTTATGAACCCAAACACGAGGACGTTAGATGTCCTCAACAAGTATAAAGCAGAACTAGTGGTTAGTTCCAAAGCCACAGTAATAAGCCCCGCCCCCTCTAAGCCCCGCCCCCAGGCGCGAATGACGCGAAAAGCCACAAATAGTCAAGCGAGTAAACTCGCGCGAGTAAAGCGTTGCCAATATTCGCGACGCTTTCGGGTGTGAACGCAGCAATGGGAAACTTTTTGAGAGGCTTATAAAAAAAAAAAGTGTTAAAGAAATTTGCCGTTCGTGTTTTTATACGAAATCTATTTCTGTAAAACAGGAAAAAAACATTTCCTCCCACGCTCTGCAATCACAAGGTAACCAGGAGCGACCCTGAAGGCATCGGGCGACTCTTCTCCGGGAGGAGCGTCTTCCTCGTATCTTTGTCTTCCTCCTCGTATCTTTGTCTTCCTCCTCATATCTTTGTCTTCCTCCTCATATCTTTGTCTTCCTCATATCTTTGTATTCCTCCTCACATCTCAGATCTTTGTCTTCCTCCTCATATCTTTGTCTTCCTCCTCACATCTTTGTCTTCCTCCTCATATCTCTGTCTTCCTCCTCATATCTTTGTCTTCCTCATATCTTTGTCCTCCTCATCATATATTTGTCTTCCTCCGCACATCGTTGTCTTCCTCCTCATATCTTTGTCTTCCTCCTCATATCTTTGTCTTCCTCATATCTTTGTCTTCCTCATATCTTTGTCTTCCTCATATCTTTGTCCTCCTCATCATATATTTGTCTTCCTCCTCATATCTTTGTCTTCCTCCTCATATCTTTGTCTTCCTCATATCTTTGTCTTCCTCCTCACATCTTTGTCTTCCTCCTCACATCTTTGTCTTCCTCTTCATATCGTTGTCTTCCTCCTCATATCGTTGTCTTCCTCCTCACATCTTTGTCTTCCTCCTCACATCTTTGTCTTCCTCCTCATATCTTTGTCTTCCTCATATCTTTGTCTTCCTCCTCATATCTTTGTCTTCCTCCTCATATCTTTGTCTTCCTCATATCTTTGTCTTCCTCCTCACATCTTTGTCTTCCTCCTCACATCTTTGTCTTCCTCTTCATATCGTTGTCTTCCTCCTCATATCGTTGTCTTCCTCCTCACATCTTTGTCTTCCTCCTCACATCTTTGTCTTCCTCCTCATATCTTTGTCTTCCTCATATCTTTGTCTTCCTCATCATATCTTTGTCTTCCTCATCATATCTTTGTCTTCCTCCTCACATCTTTGTCTTCCTCTTCATATCTTTGTCTTCCTCCTCATATCTTTGTCTTCCTCTTCATATCTTTGTCTTCCTCCTCACATCTTTGTCTTCCTCTTCATATCTTTGTCTTCCTCCTCATATCTTTGTCTTCCTCCTCATATCTTTGTCTTCCTCCTCACATCTTTGTCTTCCTCTTCACATCTTTGTCTTCCTCCTCATCTTTACCCACGTCGGCCCAGACTGAACAAACTGCGATGGCAAGTCTGCATTTGATTATTGCCTTGTTGTCCCCAAGGCATTCTGTGTTTGATTACTCCTGCCTTGGAGGTGGATCTTTGTCTGATTACCTTAGCATTTTGGATTTTTCTTCTTCCTGTAATTGCTTCCTACGCACAAGTACTGTTTTTGTTGCCGTCTTTTTTTTTGGGGGTGGGGGGGATTTTGTCACGGAACCGTATCTATGTGTAAACATCTCCTGTTTGGATGGGCCTGGTTGTGATTATTGATAGCTTGCATAGACTTGTACCCGGTGTGTGTGATTCCTTTTTTTTTCTTTTTTCCGCCTGCCGGGTGTCTGGCGTTTTTTTATTCTTTTCTCGGAATAATCGCCGCCCTCCAGAACCGGTGTTTATTTTCGTCGGCGTTCCAATTACATCGGACCAATCAGAGCGGCCGCAGCCCGGTCGTCTCATCTCTACACATCAGCCTTGTCAACATGTGCGTTGTCTCTCCGGCTCGACACGCTGATTGTGACTCCATCGCTCAATCTTTCACTTGTTAATTACATTTGGATTCCTACTGTGAGAAGACAGCAATAAGCTAGTTTATTTTTTTTCATTGAAGCATCCGCACAATGTATTGTTTATTAAATCCTATAATCCATGTCACAAATTGGGGAAAGGAAGTCCGTCATACTTATTTCCAGTAAGGGCGTCTTTACTGACGCCGATTCAACAAGGACAATTTAAAACAGCCCGTTTTTGACAAATGTTTGTTTTTCTTGGATTACTTTGAGTATCAGTTTCACTGCAGGTCAAGGTAATATGTTTTTGTTGTTGACTTCATCAGTTCCAGTGTGCCTATTGATTTCAGTTTCTTCACATTGCTTCTGTCACACATCCTTCCTGGTTTAAAGTTTCGACATTTAAAAAACAACATTACAAGTTTCTCTTGTTCTATTAATGAGGCATTAGTCTTGCTAGACACACATTTCTTATTCAACCAAAACAAAAAAACAACATGCATTTCTTCATAAATAACAGGACTATTCCGACACGTAGTATTAAGGTGGTATTTCAGGATTAGGCAGGATTGCAATAATCCTTCCAGAGCCGAACACACGGGTTAACCATTATAAAGGATGGACCGGGATAAAGACAACAGAGGAAAGCTCTAAACACAGGAAAAAGAGTCAAGAAAAGTATTATCTATTAATATAACAAGCGAGGTTTGGGATTAAACGGACAGAAACACAGTAGGTATTGTTTTAATCCGGTCGGTGGGAACCTTCTAATCCCTCGTTGTGGACATCACAGAAACACGTCGGTGTTTTCCTCTTTTGTTCCCGCGGCTAATCCCCGGCTTGTGTGGCCCTCAGGTCCGGGGTGGCACATCGATGCCACTGCTGCACCATATTTATGAGAAAAACTAGAACGGGTAATCGGTAGAGCGCATACCTTCGCATATCACAAGATTGGGCGTTGAATTATGAACATGTTGGCATTAGTTGCATGGTAAAAAGAAGATTTTGACCTTTTCATGACCTTGACCTTTGACCCGATTGATCCCAACATTTAATCAAATGTTTCCCGGATAATAACCAATCATCCCACCAAATTTCATGCGATTCAAAAAGATGTTGACCTTTTCATGACCACCAAATTGCATGCGATTCGGTTTAATAATTTTTGTGTTATGCGAGTAACACGCATACAAATAAATAAATACACGGCGATCAAAACATAACCGTCCGCATTTTCAATGCGAAGGTAACAACAACAAACACACAAACTAGCCGACATGCCAAACATATCAACCATGGCAAAGCCCAATTATATATACATATATACACATATAGTTTCCATTAAAACGTGCATGAATTATATTATTTTCAATATACATTTGGCGTTAGTAAAATATTTAACACAGTTGATAAAGTGAGTTTTATTTGCGACACTTGAAAAGATGACATTTGGTATTATTGTAATATAAGAACAAACGTCTTTTTCTCAAGTTGTAAGACGGGAACGTGCAGAAATGTAATGGTAATGACACATCGTGAAGTCGGCCATGTTTTTCGTCATAGTCATGATGCTTTGACACGTCGTGAAGTCGGCCATGTTTTTTGTCATAGTCCCGATGCTTTGACACATCGTGAAGTCGGCCATGTTTTTCGTCATAGTCGCGATGCTTTGACACATCGTGAAGTCGGCCATGTTTTTCGTCATAGTCGTGATGCTTTGACACATCGTGAAGTCGGCCATGTTTTTTGTCAAAGTCGCGATGCTTTGACACATCGTGAAGTCGGCCATGTTTTTCGTCATAGTCGTGATGCTTTGACACATCGTGAAGTCGGCTATGTTTTTCGTTATAGTCGCGATGCTTTGACGCATCGTGAAGTCGGCCATGTTTTTCGTCAAAGTCGTGATGCTTTGACACATCGTGAAGTCGGCCATGTTTTTCGTCAAAGTCGCGATGCTTTGACACATCGTGAAGTCGGCCATGTTTTTCGTCATAGTCGTGATGCTTTGACACGTCGTGAAGTCGGCCATGTTTTTCATCATAGTCGTGTTGCTTTGACACATCGTGAAGTCGGCTATGTTTTTCGTTACAGTCGCGATGCTTTGACACGTCGTGAAGTCGGCCATGTTTTTCGTCATAGTCGCGATGCTTTGACACATCGTGAAGTCGGCCATGTTTTTCGTCATAGTCGCGATGCTTTGACGCATCGTGAAGTCGGCCATGTTTTTCGTCAGTCGCGATGCTTTGACACATCGTGAAGTCGGCCATGTTTTTCGTCATAGTCGCGATGCTTTGACACATCGTGAAGTCGGCCATGTTTTTCGTCATAGTCGCGATGCTTTGACACATCGTGAAGTCGGCCATGTTTTTCGTCATAGTCGCGATGCTTTGACGCATCGTGAAGTCGGCCATGTTTTTCGGCTTAACTGTCGGGTGGGAGAGCAGCAGCTGTTTCCTGTTTCCTCGTCCCGCTCCAGCCGGGCGAGCACATTAATATTCCAGGAGGTACAGTTGGAGATAATTACCTCAAACAAAAGGTCCCGACCATAATCAGAATGATAATACCTTGAATTATGACTGAGTGCAATGTGTGTGTTGATGTACCGACATCTGGAGGTGGTAAACACCTGCCTGGCATTTCACTTAAAGGAGAGTTTGATTAGATAATATCTCAACAATATTTCACTTTTCAATTGAACTGTATGAATTATAAATAATTCATGTGCTTCTCATTTCAAGTTAAATTTATAGCTGCGTTTAACAAATATAATGCTTTATCTTGAAATAAAGTATGGTATATGGTATACAAGAAATACGGATATAATGTACACTATAAACAATTAAGTTTCCTCAAAAGGGGTCGTGTTTTATCTCGTAGGATTTCCACAACAAGTACAAAGCAGAAATAGTGGTTATTTCTTCCTTGGTGTATAACTGTTTCCATGGAGATAAGCCACGCCCCCTCGACAGCGCAAAAGAAAGTGAATGAATTTCATGACATCGTGTTAGATGTTCATGATTAAGATCCGAAATTCCTCATATTCCTCATGAATGATCATCTCCTGCTCGTCAGCGGAGGGAAAGAAGTTGATTTGACTTTGCGACGTTCTGAAATCACGGTTTCTGTGATCGTCGCTTCGCCCTCCTGAGGTCGGACGGGCGATCATCCCGAGGACTGACGTCTGGTTCAAATTAACGAGAGAGTTTGAGGGCGGATTAGCCTTTGAGAAACCCAAATAGCCTGACGTCAATCATCCCGTTAATTTAAGCGGGATAATGAGACATTTGATCGACTTTGTATGAGAAATAGGGCCCTGATTCAAACACACACACACACACACACACACATTCAAAAAGAAACCGGCATCCATTTAGCCTCCTCCGGAGGATAGCTGACATCGCCTTTGCCTCGCGGCTTAAAGTTATGATGTCAGCGGGTCATCGTGGTTTATGGGATTAAGCCCCTGGAGGAAGTCTCTGGCTCTTTAAAGCTCGGTCCAAACAGCATCTAAATTTAATTGAGGTTGCAAGTGGGCGCAATAACAATGATCGCCTTTATCGTTAAAAAGACAAGGCGGCCACGCTGCGCTTTAGAGTCATTATTATTATATTAACAATAAAAAGCCCCAAAATGATTATGAGTGGATCAAATTGAGTGTACATTTAAAAAAAAAAAATTCAGATAGGAGACGAGTGCTGGTTAAAAGCGGCGGGACAATTATGTGAAAGAGATATAAAAATGTGATATTTAAAGAACACAAAAGCTGCTGTCGTTAAAACCCATTGTGCTCTTGTGACAGCGCGAGGGAAGAAGAGCACATGTAGCACCATCTTCATCATGGCACCGGTCCAGATGGTGACACGGACGCCGACACACTCGACTGATCCGTCTGGGATCTCTCCGAGCGGCCTCCGTTTTAAATTGATTGAAGCTTAGAGGGGGAACGGTACTCCTGAATATTTCTGCCGTAAAAAGAAAACGTCTTCAAAGTCTTTTTTAACCGAAACTTTACTCAAGATCATCTCTGAAAATCCATAATCAGGAGCTGGTACTGTCTCCGGCGTCCCTTCTGTGTGTATTGGGCTCTTTGAGACGCCACTATCCAAATTCCTCTTTGTTTTGAAATCCGCTTTTGTATTTTCATCTCCCCCTTAAAAAAAAAAGAAGAAGAAATAATGTAATGCACTTTTTTGGATCAACTTCTCTCCTTTTCTCGGAGAGAGATTAGCATAATTTACAGGAGGATTTCCACTGCCTAAGACTTCAAATCCATCCTGAAATCCCAGCCAAGAGGAAAGAGCCGTTCCCCTCATTTGTTTTTTTTCTTCTCTTTTTTTACAGAAATACAATGAATGAATGTAGTGAGATCGTAAGATGCTAAGTCGAAAGGAGATCATGCGTGAGCGTGTAGTAGAGGGCAAAGATGGACTGCCTGCTGATTAAGTGTGTGTGTGTGTGAGTGTGTGACCGTGGCCTGCAAATGTGGGAATTATAGTGTCCACTGCAGTCTGAAGTCAGACAGCACAAAGCTACGCTAAATACATATTGCAATAATTCTTTTTTTAAGAGAGCTGATTGTCCTGCCAGATTAGAAAAACACTGTTAATTGCTCTAGTTTTTCTAATTATTTATTAATTTATTTTTTTACACTTTTATTTCTCCTTTCCCTTTGTATTATATACTTAAAGTCCTGTCTTGTTAATTTGTAAAATCAAAACAAATATATATATAAATAAATAAATATATATTTATATATATATATATATTTATATATATATATATATATTTATATATAAATGTATGTATGTATATACACTACCGTTCAAAAGTTTGGGGTCACTTAGAAATGTCTTTATTTTTCAAAGAAAAGCACTGTTTTTTCAATAAAGATAACATTAATCAAAAATACACACCATACATTTTTAATGTGGTAAATGACTATTCTACGTGGAAACATCTGGTTTCTAATGAAATATCTCCAGAGGTGTATAGAGGCCCATTTCCATCAACTATCACTCCAGTGTTCTCATGGTACATTGTGTTTGCTAATCGCCTTAGAAGACTAATGTCTGATTAGAAAGCTGAAAACAGTTATGCTGGTGATATAAGCTATACAACTGGCCTTCCTTTGAGCTTGAAGTTTGAAGAACAAAATTAATACTTCAAATATTAATCATTATTTCTAACCTTGTCAATGTCTTGACAATATGTTCTATTCAATTTTCAATTCATTTGATAAACAAAAGTGAGTTTTCATGGAAGAAAACTTTTAGTGTATATATAGATATATATATTAATATTTTTTTTTTAAAAAGCTGAAAATACGACCCACCTGGATAGTCTAACAGTCTAATTGTGAAAGAAATTTGCATTTCACATAGTCAGCAGAGAACAAAGGGAACTGACATGCATAAACTATTGTATTTTTGTTTTGTATACTTCAACTAATTGCACTTAATTTGAATATAAAATGCAGATAAAATTGTCTTATTGTGTCACTGACCTCTCTTAACAGGCATGGAGACGCTACAAATATCACTAAGTAAAGTTGGGTGACTCTGGGTCAGTGGTTAGCAGATTCGTCTTTCAATCAGGGGGTTGGCGGTTCAATCCCCGCCCTAGTCGATGTGTCCTTGTGCAAGACACTAAACCCTGAGTTGCTCCCTGTAGCTGCGTCTACGGCGTATGACTGTAACGTGATGTAATGTCTGGGTCCTTCCCATTAATGTCCTGATCCTTCATGACACATTTTGAGATATCACTGCCTCTTGTTCATCGTAAGTGTCTCCAAAAATCGAGTCCCCGCTCCTCCTCAGAGTTGTGGTGTCACGTAACCGCTCCAGACCTCCGTCCGTCCTTCTTTCCGCGGGAACGATCAATGCTTCGACACGTTTCTTCGAGTCGGGATCACGTGGCGTCTTCGTCGTCCGCCGGAAGCCGGCGGTTTGCTTCCACACTCGCAAATGAAAAGCGCCGCCGACTCCGTTGCCGTCTTTGCCCGAGCTTGTCGGCGTTGGGATCCGGAGTGGCTTTCCTCGAGTCTACGGGGGGGTTTGGAGCCGAGGTCGCTGTGCCGCTAATTCAGCCGCGTGGTGTCTGGTTTGCTATTTATAAACTCTGTCTTATTCATTGAATGTGTTTTTGTAACTCTGGTCACATGACATCTATTGTACTGTCCATCCTGGAGAGGGATCCTCCTATGTTGCTCTCCTGAAGGGTTCTTCACCTTTTCCCCTGTAAAAAGGAGTTTTTCCTGAGGTGAGGTCAAAGGTCAGGGATGTTGTATGTGTACAGATTGTAAAGCCCTCTGAGGCTAATTCATAATTTGTGATATTGGGCTGTATAAAATAAACAGAATTTAATTTAATTGTTAAGTGATACCGCAAGTTGTTTTTGTGTTTAATGAATAACGTCACTCGTTTTATCCGTGTACTCCCTCATTTGTTCGTCGGCTCTGAAAATTGACGACGCTCTTGTGTTTTTTTTCTGTTATATCTGTGATATCGGCCGTAACGTGTGATAGGCCGAGAGCCCAGTGGGCGGAGCTTAGTAAGAGCAAAGTCCACAGGAGTGGAGGAGAAAGACGATTTTAAAACTTCGAATGTCCTCAATTTGTCCCGTTTTAATTATTTTCTATGAATTATTATTTTTTAAATGTATCGATACTAGCTGCAGGAATATCCATATACACTATTATGTAAAAAAAAAAATCACTACATCACTATAATCTTGCACAGCCCTAATGGCATCAAAACACAATGTGTTCTGTAACATTGTTGTACCAATATTGTAACAATGTTGTAACAATGTTGTTACAATGTTGTAACAATGTTATAATTTGATGTATTATTATTATTATTATTAATGTTGTAACAATGTTGTACCAATGTTGTACCAATGTTGTAACAATGTTGTAACATGAAGTCATTCTCTCTGTGTTTAATTACCCAGGATTCTTCTTGCTTTGTAGACATTGCTGTACGTGCTTTTAGTGCACGTTAGTGCACGTGAGCGTGCACCGCTGGTTAGCCCCGGCTTGCTGCTCTGCAGTTACAGCGACCCATTGTGCTGACACAGCAGTTTGCTGGTAAAAGTTTATTTTTTGTCTACTCGGTTTCCTTCTCTCCACTCATGCAAACTCTGTTTTTCAAGTACTCAAACTACTCTCTTTTTTTCTCACTTCGGCGTACCCACAAACTTTGACGTGATTTATTGTTTGATACCGTAGGACACGAGGAAAAGGTTTAAATTGCTTCGTCTCGCTGTTCTCACATCGGAGGGCACGACGGATGAAGCTCGTCCGTCACGTTTGACATCTCCGGAGATGTCTCACTCCGGTCTAATTTTGATGAAAGTTGGGTGGAGTGATGCGTCTTCATCCTCTGATCTGACGGTTGAAGAATCCCATCGATCGGCCTAATGGGGACGCGGTATTTAAAGGTCACCATCTCAAACACAGAAAGTCCGTACGGTGGCCTGTCAGACAGACGGCAAGACTCCACCCCCACGTTCTAAACTTGAATGTGTATGTACACTCACTCACTTACTTGCTTACTTACTTACGTACTTAGTGTCTTACTCACTCTCTTACTTGCTTACTTACTCACTCACTTACTTGCTTACTTACTTACTCACTTACATACTTAGTGTCTTACTCACTCACTTACATACTCACTTAGTCACTCACTTTCTTACTTTCTCACATATGTACTTACTCACTTACTTACTCACTCACTTACGTACTTAGTGTCTTACTTACTCACTTACTTTCTCACTTACTCACTCTCTATCTTACTCACGTCCTTCCTTGCTTGCTTACTTACTTACTTACTACCTAACTAACTTACTCACTTCCTTGGTTACTAGCTTACTTACTTACTCACTTACATACTTAGTGTCTTACTCACTCACTTACATACTCACTTAGTCACTCACTTTCTTACTTTCTCACTTATGTACTTCCTCACTTACTTACTCACTCACTTACGTACTTAGTGTCTTACTTACTCACTTACTCACTCTCTAACTTACTCACTTCCTTCCTTACGTACTTACTTACTCACTTACTCACTCACTCTCTAACTTACTCACTTCCTTCCTTGCTTACGTACTTACTTACTCACTTACTGACTTACTTACTCACTCACTAACTTACTCACTCACTTACTCACTTCCTTCCTAACTCACTATCTAACTGACTCACTTCCTTCCTAACTGACTCGCCCCACGTGGCTGGATGTATTTCCTTCGCCGGTCGTGACCGCTCCATCTTCCGGAAGAACCGATTCCCTCGGCGCGCTCGTCCTCCGGTGACCTCGCCCCCTCTCCTCCTCGGGAGAATAAACTTCTCCGCCGCGCCGCTACTTTCAGGAGTTTATCCTACTCGTTTGTTATAAGGTGGCATTCTTTGCACGATCTGCAAAACAGTGTGAATATTACACAATGTTTGGAGCCCGTGGGGATTGGAGTCCACGCGCCTTATTGCCGGTGATTTATTTCTTCCATCTGATGCGACTGAGCGTAAGCAACTCGCGGTGCGGCGCTCCGCTGAACCCCGGCACGCGCTCGCCATCTGCCTCCTCACTCCCCGACAACACCGCATTACAAGCCGCCCGCATCCCGGTAATGAATAACACCGAACCCGGATTCATCCGCTGCGTATTAGCATATATATTTACTGTCTTCTGGTGTACCTGCATGTGTACTTTTAGTGTGTGTGTGTGTGGGGGGGGGGGGGGGGTCAATGACAAACCAATTACAGGAAGTTAAGGACGTGCAGAGGGGAAGTCGATGTGCCGTTGTACTTTTAATCAATCACACATAATAAGTTCACTCATATGAACCAACGACGTGGAGGGCATGCATTCTAACTATTTGACGATCAAGATGTATATCTTTGTTTTATCTGTGTTATTTATTATATGCATTCAGGCGGATGTGTTAAAGCCACGTTTGGAATCTTTCTATAAAATATAATACTGTAATTTTGAGGTTCATTATACGGCGTACGGTACGGTAAATGTGGCACGCTTCTATTTCTATCAATACGTCCGTAAGAAAATGTAATCCCAAAAGTTTTGGAAAAGTCATGAAAATGTTTTTATATTCATATTTTATTTTTACGCTGTGTCGGAAATAATTAATATGTTTTTAAAAGAAAGACACTGAAAATAAACTGGCATATATATATATATAATGTATGTATGTATATATATATATATATATATATATATATGCCGGGGAGAGAAGTTGGTATATATATATATATATATACATGTATATATATATAAATATATATATAAATATATATACAAATATATATATACAGGACTGTCTCAGAAAATTAGAATATTGTGATGAAGTTCTTTATTTTCTGTAATGCAATTAAAAAAACAAAAATGTCATGCATTCTGGATTCATTACAAATCAACTGAAATATTGCAAGCCTTTTATTCTTTTAATATTGCTGATTATGGCTTACAGCTTAAGAAAACTAAAATATCCTATCTCTAAATATTAGAATATCATGAAAAAGTATACTAGTAGGGTATTAAACAAATCACTTGAATTGTCTAATTAACTCGAAACACCTGCAAGGGTTTCCTGAGCCTTGACAAACACTCAGCTGTTATAAATCTTTTTTTATACTTGGTCTGAGGAAATATTAAAATTTTATGAGATAGGATTTTAGAGTTTTCTTAAGCTGTAAGCCATAATCAGCAATATTAAAAGAATAAAAGGCTTGCAATATTTCAGTTGATTTGTAATGAATCCAGAATGCATGACATTTTTGTTTTTTTAATTGCATTACAGAAAATAAAGAACTTTATCACAATATTCTAATTTTCGGAGACAGTCCTGTATATGTATATACATATAAATATATATACATATATAAATATGTATATACATATAAATATATATATACATATATATATTCATATATGTATATATATACACATGTCTCATTTTATTTGTGACATTTAAGGTTATTTACTGTGCTTTATATTTCTCATTGTTAGTTTAAATACTAAATGTTCTCACTTTTTTCTACACACCGAGATTTAAATATTCTTTTTTATGGAAATCTGGTTTAAAATCCTGGAAAGCCATTGTTCAAAATATGTATGAACTCTGATATTTAATATTGTCTGTTAACATTTTTTCCCTGATCAGAAGAACAACTTCTCAACATGAGCAGCTTCTCTCGCTCAGGGAAAAGTCTCGTCTGAAGATATAATTACTCCTTTGAATGAGTTCAAAGCCTCGCTGCACTGTGTAATGCTAATGTGTGTATGTGTTTCAAACGGGGGTATGGATGCTGCTCCACGTGTGTGTGTGTGTGTGTGTGTGAGCAGGAAGTCACTGCAGACTGTCGCCGTTTGATCAGCGGCGCCCTCACATCTCACTTAAATACGATCTTCAGTGGAAAAAGTCTATTTGTAGATGTCGAGCGATGTTTGTGTGTTTGTGTGTCTCTTTGTGTCTCTTTGTGTGTCTCTTTGTGTGTCTCTTTGTGTGTCTCTCTGTGTGTCTGAAGCCCACTCAGAGTTCCCACTGTAGACACTGAAGGTCTCTCTTGTCCTCCCAAGTGGCGTTGATTGGGAAACAGCTCCAGGCCACCCCAAGGCCCTGCCTCTCTATCCTGTGTGTGTGTGTGTGTGTGTGTGTGCATTGTGCTCCTGGTCTCCAACTACAAACTGCTTCATCTTGATTAGCAGCTGCTAACTTTAGATGGGAAAAAAATCTGAAGAAGAAGAAGGAGGAGGAGAAGAAGAAGAAGAAGAAGAAGAAGAAGGAGGAGGAGAAGAAGAATGAGGAGGAGGAGGAGAAGGAGGAGAAGAAGGAGGAGAATAAGAAGAAGGAGGAGAAGGAGGAGGAGAAGAAGAAGGAGGAGAAGGAGGAGAAGGAGAAGAAGAAAAAGAAGGAGGAGAATAAGAAGAAGGAGGAGGAGAAGGAGAAGAGGAAGAAGAAGGAGGAGGAGGAGGAGAAGAATGAGGAGAAGGAGGAGAAGAAGGAGAATAAGAAGAAGGAGGAGAAGAAGAATGAGGAGGAGGAGAAGAAGAAAAAGAAGGAGGAGAATAAGAAGAAGGAGGAGGAGAAGGAGAAGAAGAATGAGGAGAATGAGGAGAAGGAGAATGAGAAGAAGAAAAAGAAGGAGGAGAATAATAAGAAGGAGGAGGAGAAGGAGAAGAAGAAAAAGAAGGAGAAGAAGAAGGAGGAGAAGAATAAGATTGAGGAGGAGGAAAAGAAGGAGGAGGAGAAGAAAAAGAAGGAGGAGAATAAGAAGAAGGAGGAGGAGAAGGAGAAGAAGAAGGAGGAGAAGAATAAGATTGAGGAGGAGGAAAAGAAGGAGGAGAAGGAGGAGAAGAAGAAGAAGATTGAGGAGGAGGAAAAGAAGGAGGAGGAGGAGGAGAAGGAGAAGAAGAAAAAGAAGGAGGAGAAGAAGAAGAAGGATAAGGAGAAGAAGAAAAAGAAGGAGGAGAAGAAGAAGATTGAGGAGGAGGAAAAGAAGGAGGAGGAGGAGAAGAAGAAGATTGAGGAGGAGGAAAAGAAGGAGGAGGAGGAGGAGGAAGTCGAGCTTCTGGGGGTTAGGAGCCATTCAAGAAGTTGATGTCAAAATATTTGGGGGGTTTTCCTAAAAGGGAACAAGTGAAGGAAACAAGGAAGAGAGGGCCACAGTGAAAAGGCTCTTTTTGGCAGAGCAACAACTCAAAGAAGGGTACAAGGGGAAGTGGAAAGGAAGTAGGAAACAAGGAAGGGAGGGTAACAGCGGAAAGGGCAAGAGCAGCGAATTAAAGACGGGTAAAGAAGGGGAGAAGAGCAACGACTTACAGAAGGGGACAAGGGAAAGTGGTTAGGAAAGGAAGTAGGAAGGAAGGACGGAGACGGAGACAGAGAGGAGGGATAAATCAGAAAGAGAGAATCTCTGCTGAACTTTGAGGAGGCGAGAGGAGGATGAAGGACGAGGGGTAAAGGTCGGTCGGGGCCCAGGGCGCTCTGGCTTCCTTCCCTCGCTTCCTCTTCCCTCAGACGGGCTGATTGAGCTTCTAACTGCACACACACACACACACACACACACACACGTGGATGCATGAGACATCGTGTCTCATTTTAAACGTCTAAACACTAAATGAACTTTCTCTCTGGTTTTTATTTGTTTGTGACTTCCTCGTCGTGAGGAGACATAACAAGGATCCTCGTCGTGAGGAGACATAACAAGGATCCTCGTCGTGAGTAGACTTGACGAGGATGAGATTACTTTTATCATACTGTAATAGTAAGTATATCCTACTATAAGAGCACTTGTATCCTACTATAAGAGTACTTACTCTTGTATCCTACTATAAGAGCACTTATAAATCCTACCTTAAGAGTACTCACTCTTGTATCCTCCTCTAGGATCCTCCAGGGAGGAGACTGAGGGACCCTGAACGCACCGCACGGCGCGTAACTAGGGCGCGTCTCTACCTCTCTTTTCGGAGGGAGAGAGAGAGAGAGTTCTCTTCTTCTTCTTCTTCTCCCGACCTCGGGGGGCGAGCGAGGAGCATTAGAGCTCCGCCTCCCTCTCTCTCTTTCATCCCTCCTCTCTCCTTAACGCCTCCTCTCCTCTCGCTGGTCTCCTCCCTCAGAGTGTGTATTCCCAGTCAATCAGAGTGTGTGTGTGTGTGTGTGTACATGTCCCATCGTGTCCGGCCCATGCTCTCGCTCTCTTCTCTCGCCCTCCCCCGCCCGGCTGACACAGCTGGCCGCCTCACATCAATTAAGAAGTGTTCTGTAGCTCTATTCCTTCACCCAGTGTGTGTGTGTGTGTGTGTGTGTGTACATCCAGTGTGTCTATGTGCTCAGCATAGGAATGTGTGTGTGTGTGTGTGTGCGTGTGTGTGTGTGTACATCCAGTGTGTCTATGTGCTCAGCGTAGGAATGTGTGTGTGTGTGTGTGTGTGTGTACATCCAGTGTGTCTATGTGCTCAGCGTAGGAATGTGTGTGTGTGTGTGTGTGTGCGTGTGTGTGTGTGTACATCCAGTGTGTCTATGTGCTCAGCGTAGGAATGAATGTGTGTGTGTGTGAGTGTGTGCGTGTGTGTGTGTGTACATCCAGTGTGTCTATGTGCTTAGCGTAGGAATGAATGTGTGTGTGTGTGTGGGGGTGGGTGCGTGTGTGTGTGTGTACATCCAGTGTGTCTATGTACTCAGCGTAAGAATGAGTGTGTGTGTATGTGTGTGTGTGTGTATGTGTGTGTGTATGTGTGTGTGTTTGTACATTCAGGAGTCAGCGTGTCAATTCGCTCGGTGTAGGAATGAGTGTGTCTAAGTGTCGGTGTGTGTGTGTGTACATCCAGTGTATCTATGTGCTTAGCGTAGGAATGAATGTGTGTGTGTGTGTGTATAGGTGTACATCCAGTGTGTGTATGTGCTCAGCATTAGAATGTATGTGTGTGTGTACATTCAGGAGTCAGTGTGTCTATGTGCTTAGCGTAGAGGAATGTGTGTGTGTGTGTGTGTGTGTGTGTGTGCCCTTCAGACAGCTCACGCTTCATTTGTCTGCTGAATGAGAATCCTGCAGAACCGTCTCCTTGCCAGCCACTGCTTCAGTAAGCACTGCTAATGCTAGCCCGAAATATAGAAGTGTGTGTGCACACACACACACCCATACACACACACAGTAGTGTAGTAGTTTTTTGTTATTTATTCTTCTTATTGCGACTATTTTTGCACAAAACGTTAGCAGCCAGTTAACGTACGACAGATGCACACTTCTGGAGATTGGATCGGCAGTTGCTCGCCGCCTACCAGAGTTTTTCAACTCTTACTCGGACGTCCCGCCAGGAACAGTAGCGGAACTATCTCCGTCCATTTTAGGCGCGATCTCACGCAAACGTCGCCGACGGAGGGGGAAGCGAGCTGGCGTGCTGGTTAGGCTGAGACGTCGAGCCAATCGACCCCACTACCCACCATTTTACTGGCAAATGTACAGTCTTTGGACAATAAGCTATGCGAGCTCCAGGCTCGTATTCAATTCCACCGCGAAACTAAGGACAACTGCATCATCTGCCTTACGGAGACATGGATGTCGGAGGAGGTTACCGACTCAGCCATCGAGCCGGCAGGACTTTCCGTCCACCCCGCGGACAGAACAAAGACTCTCTCTGGTAAAGATCGTGGAGGGGGTATGTCTCATGATAAACAGATCTTGGTGCAACCAAAGTCATGTACATACTCTCAAGTCGTTCTGTTCCCCGGACCTGGAGTACCTAATGCTCATGTGTCGACCATTCTGGCTACGGGAGTTTACAGCAGTCACCGTAACTGCTGTGTACATTCCGCCTCAAGCTAACACGGACATAGCGCTGAAGGAACTCTACAGGGCGATCAGCGAGCAGGAGTCGGCACACCCGAGGCTGCTTTCATTGTGGCGGGGACTTCAACAAAGCGAACCTGAAGAAAGTTCTCCAAGTTCTACCAACACATAAAAGCAACACGAGGGGAGCGGATTCTCGCCCACTGCTACACTCCGTTCCGGGATGGATACAAAGCCCTCCTCCGCCCACCGCTCGCAAATCGGACCACCGCTCCATCCAACTACTCCCCGCCTACAGGCAGAGGCTTAAGCAGCAACCAATCGCTGTGAAGGAAGTGCAACGCTGGTCGGACCAATCGGAGTCTATGCTACAGGACTGTTTTGAACGTGCTGACTGGGATATGTTCAGGGTCGCGTCGGACAACAACGTCAGTGAGTACGCGTCCTCAGTCACCGGGTTCATCAAGAAATGCATAGATGACGTTGTTCCTACCAAGTCGGTTCGGATTTATCCCAACCAGAAACCGTGGATAAATGGCGATGTTCGCGCTGCACTCCGCACGCGTAACACCGCCTTTGACTCCGGGAATATGGCGGAATACAAAAGAGCCCGCTACGACCTCCGTAAGACCATCGGCTCTGCCAAGCGGGAGTTCAGGAACAAGGTGGAGGAAAAGCTCAAGAGCCATGACGTGAGAGGTGTGTGGAAGGGGCTACAGACAATCACGGACTTCAGAGGGAGAACCAGCGGTGAAGAGAACTCCTCTACCTCCCTCCCAGGCGAGCTAAATACATTCTTTGCTCGGTTCGACGTGAACGGCAGCCCGCCGAAGGCAGCGCCGCCCGAGGAGACCAGCCTGCTGATCATCTCAGAGGCTGACGTGCGCAGAGCCTTCAAGCGGGTGGACATCCGGAAGGCGGCAGGTCCCGACCACATCCCCGGGCGCGCCCTCAGAGCATGTGCAGACCAGTTGGCAGGAGTCTTCGCAGACATCTTCAACCTCTGCCTGTCCCAGGCTGTTGTTCCTGAGAGCTTCAAGATGTCCACCATTGTGCCTGTCCCCAAACACCCCAAGGTAACCTGCCTGAATGACTGGAGACCCGTAGCCCTCACCTCGATTGTCAGTAAATGCTTGAGAGGTTGGTCAAGGACTTCATTTGTTCCATGTTGCCTGCCACGCTGGACCCATGGCAATTTGCATATCGTCAAAACAGATCCACCGACGACGCAATTGCCATGGCACTTCACACCGCCCTTTCCCACCTGGAGGGAAGGAACTGTTGTGTGCGAATGCTGGTTGTGGACTACAGCTCAGCTCAACACTATTGTTCCCGCCAAGCTCGACACCAAGCTCAGAGGTCTAGGCCTGCACTCTACCATGTGCAGCTGGATACTGGACTTCCTGTCGGGCCGCCGCCAGGTGGTGAGGATGGGCGGTACCACCTCAGAGCCGCTGACCCTCAACACGGGAGCCCCTCAGGGATGCGTGTTGAGCCCTCCTCTACTCCCTGTACACCCACGACTGCACGGCCATGCACAGCTCCAACGTCATCATCAAGTTTGCTGACGACACAACAGTGTTGGGGCTGATCACCGCCGACGACGAGACAGCCTATAGGGAGGAGGTTGGATCACTGGTACAGTGGTGCCAGGAGAACAGCCTCGTCCTCAACGTCAAGAAGACCAAGGAGCTGATCGTGGACTACAGGAAGCGGAGAGGAGAGCACACCCCCATCTCCATAGACGGAGTTGCAGTAGAGAGGTCAGCAGCTTCAAGTTCCTCGGCGGCACATCTCCGAGGACCTCACATGGACCACGCACACCACTCACGTGGTGAAAAGGGCCCAACAACGCCTGTATTTCCTTAGGCGACTGAGGAAATTCAACATGGCCCCCCGCATCCTCAGAACATTCTACACCAGTACCATCGAGAGTGTTCTGACAGGTTGCATCACCGTCTGGTACGGGAACTGCACCGCCCTGGAGCGTAGGGCACTACAGAGGGTGGTGCGGTCGGCACAGTACATCGTTGGAGGTGAGCTTTCCTCCATCCTGGACATATACACCAAGCGGTGCGTGGCCAGGGCCAAACGGATGATGAAAGACAATAACCACCCCGGCCACAAACTGTTCACCCTTCTACCGTCAGGCAGGCGATACCGCAGTATCAAGTGCCGGACAAACAGACTGAGGGACAGCTTCTTCAGTCAGGCCATCAGGCTGCTGAACAAGGACTGAGACCCTCATTAACACTACACACCAGAACATATTCTGTGAATATCTATGGCCATGGTGTATATTTTATTACATTGTTTATATATATATATATTGTATATATATATTGTATGTATATACATATATATATATATATAGTCTCAAAAAAGTGTATATTTTATTACATTGTTTTATATATATATATTGCCATGATGTATATTCTATTACATTGTTTTATATATATATTGTTAATACTTTCTTCTTTTTTTTGTGTGGATATTGTATAGTTTATTCTCATTCTTATTCTTTTTTTAGTCTGCTACTGCTGTCGGGTGTTTTGCACATAAGAATTTCACGAACCGATTATACTTGTATAAAAGGGGATGTGACAATAAAAACTTGAAACTTGAAACTTGAAACACACACACACACTTATATATCTCAGAGTATTTGAGTAAACGTGTTCTAAAACTACTGTTGCGCTTCCGCGTGTGATTTTGTGTACTTACACACTACGGACCTCTTTGATTGGTAGAAGTACATCAAAGAAAAGTTAAAGGTCAAAAGGGCGCGAGAGAGAGAGAGAGACAGAGAGCGAGAGAGAGAGGGGGGGGGCTCTGCTCAGAAGAGAGAAAAAACACTAATTCCACCTCTTGCTCTCCGTATTTTGTTCCTTCAAGCGAGGGAACTGCAGTCATTCACACTCTTAATATTTCAGCCTTCATCTCTCCGTTCTCATCACTCCTCCTATCACCACTTTCCTTTTGTGTCCATACACAACACCGAGTGAGACCGCCCACATTCTAATTCACTTCGCTTTATTTTGTGTAGCCCAAAAATCTCAAATTTACGAATTCCCCACAGAGGGCTTTACAATCTCTACATATACGACATCCCTGACCTTTGACCTTTCACATCGGATCAGGAAAAACTCCCCGAAGTAAATAGGAAAAATAAATTGTGACGGCATTGTAACGACATTGTTACGACATCGTAACGACATTGTAACGACATTGTAACGACATTGTCATGACATTTTCGAGACTTTGTAACGACTTTGTAAGAACATTTTCACAACATTGTGACAAGATTGTTACGACGTATCGACATTGTAATGACTTTGTTATGACATTGTAACAACATTGTATCGACATTGTATCGACATTGTAATGACTTTGTTATGACATTGTAACAACATTGTATCGACATTGTAATGACTTTGTTATGACATTGTAACGACTTTGTAACAGAACGATCAAATATTCAGAAAACACAAACCAACTTGCGGTATCACATCAATTCAGTTTATTTTATACAGCCCAATATCATAAATTATGAATTCCCCTCAGAGGGCTTTACAATCTGTACACATACGACTTCCCTGACCTTTGACCTTTCACATAGGATCAGGAAAAACTCACAAAAAAGTGAAATACAAATATTTTTAGGTGGAAATAAAGTGAAGAACACTCCAGGAGAGCAACAGAGGAGGATCCCTCTCCAGGATGGACAGAACAATAGACGTCATGTGACCAGAGTTACATAAACTCATTCAATGAATATGACAGAGCGTCTGAATAGTTGGTAGTCGCCATGGTCCCCGGTCCGGATGCTTTAGGATCCTCTCTCGGGGTCCACAAAGACAACGTGTGTTCGCCATGTGCCGTTTTCATTTAGCTAAACATCCACTTTTCACCTCTCTGTGAATCAAGCTCGACTCTCGCTGCGATGTTGTTGTTGTTGTTGTTGTTGTTATTTACGCCTAAATTGGACCCGTGCTGGTAAAAAAAATAAAAAAATTTGTCCCCTGAGTTCAGCGCGAGGATAAATGATTGATACGCATAACGACCTGTGTGTGTGTGTGTGTGTGTGTGTGTGTGTTATGTCGCCTGCTTGTACTTCCTGTGTTCATCTGTGCGTCTGCATGTGCTTGATAATGACCCCATGAATCATGCATGCCCTCGTGATGCTTTTTCATTCAATTTTCGGCTCTTATATTATTTTTTTTCTCCCCTGAAACAGCATTACAGAGGCGGGTCTCTGGGCATTTGGCTGTAAATAAACTCAAACTAATAGACTTCAACTCTGGGCAACACCCATCTGCAAAGCACTCGCCGGGGAGCGAGCGTGAACAAACTGCCTCCAGGCGCTGCTCTCAGGTCAGCTCTGTGTGCAGTACCGGCGACGGTGTCAGGGGGCGCCACTGTATGAGGGGCCGTGAGGGACATTATTCAGAATACCCTCTCACACACACAACTGAAATGCTCTCACACACACTACTGAAATGCTCTCACACACACACACACTAGTGAAATGCTCTCACACACACTAGTGAAATGCTCTCACACACACTAGTGAAATGCTCTCACACACACACAAGTGAAATGCTCTCACACACACTTGTGAAATGCTCTCACACACACTACTGAAATGCTCTCACACACACTAGTGAAATGCTCTCACACACACTACTGAAATGCTCTCACACACACTAGTGAAATGCTCTCACGCACACAACTGAAAATCTCTCACACATACTAGTGAAAAGCTCTCACACACACACATGATATGAAAAGCTCTCATACACACATATAAAAATTTCACTTGAAACGGAAGGCATTTCACTTGAAACGGAAGGCATTTCACTTGCAACGGAAGGTGCAGTGTTGCCAGGTCCGCGGTTTTCCCGCAGCATTGGGCAACTTTTGAAGTGTTGCCGCGGGTTGAATTTTGTGTCCGCTGGTTCAGGTAGACCTATTTTGCATGCAAATTACATGAATATCTTTCAATAAAAATCCATATTTTAAATGAAATAATTTATTTATACCCAAATCCTACCATAAACTGCTTTTAATGCTGGCATACTAAACATTTGGTGTTACTTTGTAGATATTACAATACATTTGGCAATGATAGCAATGATGTTGGACTTTAAAAGCAGTGTATATGGTTTGGCACGGCATATTTTGAGTTCTGATATTGGGCTGGTTTTTGGGCTGGTTTTATTGGCCATTGGGCTGGTTTTGTCACACAGACCTGGCAACCCTGGGAAGGTGTTTCAGTTGAAACGGAAGGTGATCAAGGATGGCAGATCAACAATGTGCTCAACAGCCCTTAAGCAACGGCGTTACTAAACAACATATTGGCCTCAGCGGAGACAATCAGAACACTGTCTAATGCCTCAACTGTTCGGCAGCAGCCGGTGTTACACCCCTACTGGTTTTCAAACCTACTGGTTTCCCTACGCGTGCGTTGTGTTCTCTTAACATCTGCAGCGGGGCTCTGTCTCGCTCACCAGATTCGTCACACATTCACAAACATATTGCTGGAGATCTTCAAGCCACCGTTCATATCCATTTCGGCGATAAGTCAGATTTCTTATGTTGCGAACAAGCATCGCTAAACATGTTTCAAAGTGTACATATCCGCTCAAGGTAACCAGTTGTTTCAGATCCCTTCGACTTAATGGATCAATATATAAATTACTTGAGCAGAAACTAATATCTGGTGGCACAGCGCACAGACTGCGTGTCTTTGAGTGCAGTCTCCTTTTGCGTGAAAGAGATCGAAACCAGGTCGGGCGATCTTTTCATTTTTATTTTTTCGAAAATGTATTTCTTCATCCGTGGCTGTGATGCACTGCTCACTTGTACAATCGTAATCGCCGAAATGGATATGAACGGTGGCTTGAAGATCTCCAGCAATATGTTTGTGAATGTGTGACTAATCTGGTGAGCGAGACAGAGCCCCGCTGCAGATGTCAAGAGAACACAACGCACGCATAGGGAAACCAGTAGGTTTGAAAACCAGTAGGCGTGTAACACCGGCTGCTGCCGAACAGTTGAGGCATTAGACAGTGTTCTGATTGTCTCCGCTGAGGCCAATATGTTGTTTTGTAACGCCGTTGCTTAAGGGCTGTTGAGCACATTGTTGATCTGCCATCCTTGATCACCTTCCGTTTCAACTGAAACACCTTTCCAGGGTTGCCAGGTCTGTGTGACAAAACCAGCCCAATGGCCAATAAAACCAGCCCAAAAACCAGCCCAATATCAGAACTCAAAATATGCCTGTGCCAAACCATATACACTGCTTTTAAAGTCCAACAGCATTGCTATCATTGCCAAATGTATTGTAATATCTACAAAGTAACACCAAATGTTTAGTATGCCAGCATTAAAAGCAGTTTATGGTAGGATTTGGGTATAAATAAATTATTTCATTTAAAATATGGATTTTTATTGAAAGATATTCATGTAATTTGCATGCAAAATAGGTCTACCCGAACCAGCGGACACAAAATTCAACCATGGGCAACACTTCAAAAGTTGCCCAATGGAAACCGGACCTGGCAACACTGCACCTTCCGTTGCAAGTGAAATGCCTTCCGTTTCAAGTGAAATGCCTTCCGTTTCAAGCTTTTCATATCATGTGTGTGTGTGAGAGCTTTTCACTAGTATGTGTGAGAGATTTTCAGTTGTGTGTGTGAGCATATAGTTTTTCAGTAGTGTGTGTGAGAGCATTTCAGTAGTGTGTGTGAGAGCATTTCACTTGTGTGCGTGAGAGCATTTCACTAGTGTGTGTGAGAGCATTTCACTAGTGTGTGTGAGAGCATTTCACTAGTGTGTGTGAGAGCATTTCACTCGTGTGTGTGAGAGCATTTCAGTAGTGTGTGTGAGAGCATTTCACTAGTGTGTGTGAGAGCATTTCACTAGTGTGTGTGAGAGCATTTCAGTTGTGTGTGTGAGAGGGTATTCTGAATAATGTCCCTCACGGCCCCTCATACCACTGAGCTTCACACGGATATGAACAGAAGATATGGGGCTAGAAAGAGATTTGTTTAATATATATATATTTATGCGCATACATAAGCATGTTATAGGAACAAAAGGTTGTTGTGCCCCGAGCATAAATAGATAAATAAATCAAAACGATGTAAGTGTGTGTGTGTGTATGGGATGGCTGTGTCTTCAGGGTGTGTGTGCTCATAACTTTGATGAAAAAAAATGAAAAAAATAGAAGGGCCGTGAGCATATATCCACAGGTGTTTGTCATCGGGGTCGAGTTTAATGGCTGGAGGAGGAGGAAGAGGAGAGAGGAGGAGGAGGAGGTGTGTTGCCATACATGACTGCACCATATCCCTCTTGTCTATGATCTGTGACCTTGTCCTTCCTCATCACTCGTCGCTTGTGACTCAGAGCGCCGCCCCTCTCCCCCTCTCTCTCTCTCTCTCCTCCCTCCTCCTCTCTATCCGTTGTGCTCTGTTGCTCATCGAGGGCCCCCGAGCCCCCCCACCCCCCTCTCAGCGCCCGGGGGCGCCCCCCGCTCTGCACTCTGACATTGGAAGGTATGAGTAACGTGGTGGCATGTGCATACACACACATATATATATGTGTGTGTGTGTGTGTGTTGGGGCCATGTGAGGGGAGTCAGTCACAGGAGTTAACAGGAGACACCTGCAGCGTCGCTTCAAGCCATCGCAGCTCCGTGTCGTCTCCTGACAAGACGTCAGGCGAGGTGCAGGAACACAATGTGTGTGTGTGTGTGTGTGTGTGTGTGAGACTGGCCGTTTAATGTTGAGATTTGCCAACAAAGCACTTGGTAATACTACAAAATGTATTAAAAAAATATCTATAAAAAATGATATATATTATATACAGGACTGTCTCAGAAAATTAGAATATTGTGATGAAGTTCTTTATTTTCTGCAATGCAATTAAAAAAACAAAAATGTCGTGCATTCTGGATTCATTACAAATCAACTGAAATATTGCAAGCCTTTTATTCTTTTAATATTGCTGATTATAGAATAGAATAGAATATACAGGACTGTCTCAGAAAATTAGAATATTGTGATAAAGTTCTTTATTTTCTGTAATGCAATTAAAAAAACAAAAATGTCATGCATTCTGGATTCATTACAAATCAACTGAAATATTGCAAGCCTTTTATTCTTTTAATATTGCTGATTATGGCTTACAGGTTAAGAAAACTCTAAAATCCTATCTCATAAAATTTTAATATTTCCTCAGACCAAGTTAAAAAAAAGATTTATAACAGCTGAGTGTTTGTCAAGGCTCAGGAAACCCTTGCAGGTGTTTCGAGTTAATTAGACAATTCAAGTGATTTGTTTAATACCCTACTAGTATACTTTTTCATGATATTCTAATATTTAGAGATAGGATATTTGAGTTTTCTTAAGCTGTAAGCCATAATCAGCAATAAATCAGAATAAAAGGCTTGCAATATTTCAGTTGATTTGTAATGAATCCAGAATGCATGACATTTTTGTTTTTTTAATTGCATTACAGAAAATAAAGAACTTCATCACAATATTCTAATTTTCTGAGACAGTCCTGTATATGTATACACACATACATCAATTACATTTATAAACAGGACTCAGTATGAACACATAATTGAATCACAGCGTTCTCTGCAGTTTTCCGTCTCTCTGGGTTCATATCTCTCTAAATATGAAAGTATTCAGAGTGAATGAAGAAGCCTTCGCATAATGTTGAGAGACAGAATAACAGAGTGAGAGTAGTTCTATAACAGTCGACCCCCGGGGGCCGACGCTGAGTCATTCTACTTCCTGAGACACACATCAGTGGCAGGATATGCTGGACACCTGAAGAAGAGCACCTTGAAAAAAGAATTTCTCATTTGCCATATTTCTTTTAGTAATTTGCTGCAACAGATTCAGGAGGAGTCAGGAGGAGGAATTTTTTTAATCCAAAAATAATATACAAAATAATATATAAATATATATTTCGTTTTTTAATCAAGAATAATATATTAATATTTATTTTTTTAGAAGAAAAAAAACTATATACAGGACTGTCTTAGAAAATTAGAATATTGTGATGAAGTTCTTTATTTTCTGTAATGCAATTAAAAAAACAAAAATGTCATGCATTCTGGATTCACTACAAATCAACTGAAATATTGCAAGCCTTTTATTCTTTTAATATTGCTGATTATGGCTTACAGCTTAAGAAAACTCTAAAATCCTATCTCATAATATTTTAATATTTCCTCAGACCAAGTAAAAAAAAAGATTTATAACAGCTGAGTGTTTGTCAAGGCTCAGGAAACCCTTGCAGGTGTTTCGAGTTAATTAGACAATTCAAGTGATTTGTTTAATACCCTACTGGTATACTTTTTCATGATATTCTAATATTTAGAGATAGGATATTTGAGTTTTCTTAAGCTGTAAGGCGGCTTTAGCTCAGTGGGGTAAGAGGGCCGTCCTGCAACCGCAGGGTTGTGGGTTCGATCCCGCCTCCCATTAGTTGCAAGTCGAAGTGTCCTTGAGCAAGGCACTGAACCCCAGTTGCTTCCGGCGCTTCACCGCAGCCCACTGCTCCTTAATAACCAAGGATGGGTTAAATGCAGAGAACTAATTTCCCCTTGGGGATTAATAAAAGTGTACAGGACTGTCTCAGAAAATTAGAATATTGTGATAAAGTTCTTTATTTTCTGTAATGCAATTAAAAAAACAAAAATGTCATGCATTCTGGATTCATTACAAATCAACTGAAATATTGCAAGCCTTTTATTCTTTTAATATTGCTGATTATGGCTTACAGCTTAAGAAAACTCTAAAATCCTATCTCATAAAATTTTAATATTTCCTCAGACCAAGTAAAAAAAAGATTTATAACAGCTGAGTGTTTGTCAAGTCTCAGGAAACCCTTGCAGGTGTTTCGAGTTAATTAGACAATTCAAGTGATTTGTTTAATACCCTACTAGTATACTTTTTCATGATATTCTAATATTTAGAGATAGGATATTTGAGTTTTCTTAAGCTGTAAACCATAATCAGCAATAAATCAGAATAAAAGGCTTGCAATATTTCAGTTGATTTGTAATGAATCCAGAATGCATGACATTTTTGTTTTTTTAATTGCATTACAGAAAATAAAGAACTTCATCACAATATTCTAATTTTCTGAGACAGTCCTGTATATATATGCGTGTATATATATATATATGCGTGTGTATATATATATATGTGTATATATGTATATATATATTCTGTAAATATCGGTGGATATATATATATATTTATATATATATATGTATATATATTGAAGAACTTGATTAAAAGAAATGGAAAATGAGAAATTATTTTTCTACGGTGCTCTTCCTCAGAGGTGATGATTTATACTTGAGATGGAAACATTTATTTTATCTCTTTACATTTTTTACGGCTATATGTATATACAGCATTCACACAGGTAAACATCTGAAGATATATCAACACAATCCTAACGCTGATCCAACGACAGCTCAGTTCCCACATGAAGCATTATTATTATTAATTACGTGTATGCTATTAATTTGGGTAAAGACCCCAAACTAACATCATCCACATAATCTCTCAGCAGTACACAACCATGAACTGCCCTCATGCGTCTGATATTCCACTCACGCTCCTCCACTTGAGAGATTAAAGGCCCACATGTGTTCCTGTTGCGCTATTGATCCTATGAACGACGCCTCAGAGCACAAAACCCAACGGAGAGAGAATATTCCAGAAAACCTTTTGAACTAACTTCGCCGGTAAACTATTCTGGTCCATTTGTCAGGATCAAGTTGAAAGACAAGAGCAAAGCACCAGGGAGATCTATAAAGGGACTTAAAAGTCTCCTTTGAGGTTTCCATAAACCATAAAGCCTGCATCTGAATCGTATTACGTCTGCAGTGAGCGGAGGATTCTTACGCCATGCATCAGAATAATTAATCTGTATTAAATCCAGATGTCACTCTTTCTGACCTCATTTTTTTTGGAGGAAATCCACATTTCCCCTCCGCCACAGAATCAAAGGAGCCGAGTGACGAAACTAATAAAGCAGAAATAATATGAATGCAGGAATAAAGATGAGAGACGTGCGAGCAAGAGGTCAACGGGGTCTCGGCAAATCTCGGTGTCGGAGGATCCGCCTTCGTGGTTGTTGATCTGCTCACCGTTGGTATCGTCTTCCACCTCCTGGACTCCATTTGGCGATTCAGGAGTGTGAAATATAAGTATTACAGTTCAAACTAGAGATGTTCCTATCTATATTTGTCCTTTCCTAAATACTGATTCTGATTTGATGGCACACGAAACAGTCTCATCTGAGGCCGCCGTCTCGGGGATCCCGCTCGGCCCGAGCTCGGCGAGGGTTCACGCTCCGGCGTAAACGATGGCAACGAGGACTCCGGCTCGGCTCGTCTCCACGACGACACGACTCAGTCAGACGCTCTTGGCTGAGATGGAGGGCACAGCAACTTGTGTCCTTTAGTGCTGCTTCAGTTTCAAGCTTCTTAGGACTTTAAGGAATTTAAAACGGTTCTTATTATTAATTGCTGTGCTGACATCTCCTTTAAATAACTGGTTTTTGAAGTTTCTCGCAAAAAAATCGAAATCATTTACAAGATTACATTTAAACACTTCATCAAAGTGCTATAATTTACCTTCACCCAATAGTCAATTTTACTGAACAGAGCTAGAATAGATCATACTGTAACTCTATGCTACTTCGGTTCTCCTCTTCACATTCACTAATTCTCCTCTGGCCAATTTCAGCAAGGATTTTTGGTTCATGATGAGTTCAATGTCGCTTTATCCATAGATATGCATTATACAGTACAAGTAAATAAAGTACATGTACTTATATTTGAGTACTTGCCGATATAGAGCCTTGATTTCAATCAGAGGTATAAGAAAGACAATCAGAATCAGTAAAAATGAGATTCGGCGTGTCAGACCTGAGCCAAGAAAATTGCATTTGGTGCATTCCTATAAATCTTGTTGATATAAATCTTTAAAGATGTTATGTTCTTAGGTCATTGTCAGGTTGCTCAAGTTAAGAATAAAAAGCACGTAGCAGCTGAAATGTGTCTGAGAAGAGTCCCCGGGAAATATTCTGATGTCTGCTTCTCAAGTAGAGATACACTCCCGCTCAAAAGTTTGGGGTCACGCAGACAATTTGGTGTTTTCCATGAAAACTCACACTATTATCATATGAATAGAAAATATAGTCAAGACATTGAGAAGGTTGGAAGTAATGATTTTTATTGTAAATATTAATGTTGTTCTTCTTGTCGCTCAAAGGAAGGGCAGTTTTATAGCTTCTCTCACCAGCATAACTGTTTTCAGCTGCGCTCACATAAAAGGGTTTTCAAGGGTTTTCTACCCCTCCGTTAATCTTCTAAGGCGATAACACAATGTACCATTAGAACACTGGAGATGGGCCTCTATACACCTCTGTAGAGACTTCATTAAACACCAGAGAATAGTCATTCACCACATTAAATATGTAGAGAGTATTTATGATTAATTTAATGTTATCTGGGATTGTGAGTCTAGCACCAATCCGAAGTCAGGATGACGTGATGTGACGCAATCTGTGTATCAAAAGGCCGAACTTTGCTTGGGAGAGAGAGTTCTTTGTGTGTTGTCGGAGAGACTCTCTGTGATTGCAATCCCAGCGAGCGCTTCTACTTTGCTTGTGATCAGAGAACAAATCCACCAGAACGAGAGAAGTTGTTGGCTGAATTCTTTCCGAAGGCTCTACCAGGCATTCAAAATTTTTAGTACACGCTTTCCACACCATCTGCTGAATTAAAAATGAACTGGGGTGAATCTTAGTTCATCACCCTCAGGTCCAATCTTATAGTCAACAAATGCGTAGACTACTCTCTACCGCCAAGTAGAAGAGGACAGAGGACCACTGTGTCAGAAAGACCCAGATGTATAAAAGATGTCCAGAACATGCATTCACTCCCTCAGCACGTTCCCTGCTCTACAAAAGGTACGGCAGCAGCCCACCAGCAGCAGCTAACGTCGGCCGAGGCGACAACATGTTGTGTTGCTGCATTTTCAGCATTTCCGAGCAAGAAAAGTGTCCCATAATGGACTTATAACATGGGTTGATAAGTGGACGGAATAATAGAAACGGAGGCATCATGTTGTCAAACTGCGGTTCACAGAAATATATAAGCCCTACTTAAAATAGTGCTTGGAAAATATTCAATTTCCACCCATATTTCACACACTTTTTTCTGCCGTAATAGTCCTTTGGCCATGATAAGTCAGGCTATAGCAGCTATTTCCATTATTTCTACCCCTGCCCTCCATATTCTGGACCCATACATATGAACGCCTCATGATCTAGCAGCGCTGCTCTTCAGGTCATTTTTAGAGTTAAAACTTTGTGATGGTCTCCGTACTAAACGTGGACTGATGTAATTTAATTGTTTTATTGCCACTATTCTTTGGTTTCCATCCGTGTCTTGTCTCCGAGCACAGCCGGCATTTTGTAAATCTTGGCGTGTGAATGCATGTGCAAGCTCCAGTCGCAGGTGCACCCAGGTGGGGCCAAGTCATTGTTTTTCGCCATTTCTGTGGCTGGTAAAGGGTTTGGAGCGTTGCGAGTATCTCCCTCTCGTCTGTAGTGTGCAGATTCCCAAGCTTCGGGTAGCCAGCTCCCACGAATCGGCTACGATTAGAAGATAATGACCTCCTTTCTGTGTTGAATTCAACGGTGAAGTAATTGTAATACCATCACCGTGTTTTCTTGTTCGTAATGACACTAAATTATTCATAAAGACATTCAGGTAAGCCCAGGGACAATTAGAGTACAATGCAATCCGTATTGGCTATTTAGATGTCATATTTTTATTAACTGTAGTAATACAAATAAAAGATTGCAGCAGCATTCACATTATTCTGACATTCTGTGAATGCAGCACAAGGTACATGGATGATTACACTTTTAAATGAGCCTGGTGGCTTTCGGACTTCTCCTGACTCGTAGCTCTTTTACTCTTTCTTGGTTTCAGTCGCTGCATTTCCTGACAGAACTTTGCCGTTGCATTTCAGCCCGCATGCACATTGTTTAAAGAGAGCGGCTTCTAGGCCACTTGTAGTAAGAGGGATACGTTAGTGGACTGTCGATTGTTTAAATCAGACTGAAATATCGAATTCTCGGTCATCAGGGAACCCTACTTCTTAGTAAACATGGGTCCCAGTCATATTCAATACACCATAACCTGCATTGTGTAAATGATCGTCCCATTCAGAGTCAATTAGACAGTAAAACAGGGTATGCTTTAGGGCGGGGCTATGTTGTGTCTAAATACGGTCACTTCCGTTCACTGGTGGCCAAAAAACAAGATGGCCACCAACAAAATTTTAAAATGACGACAGAAAAAAATGGCAAATTCAAGGCATCAAAACATGCCCCAAACAAACTCTGAAGGCTCCTTGTAGGGAGTAGGACTCTGGAAAATGCCAAAAAAAGAAAGAAATGTTGACACAGATATGGAGAATGAATGGCCCAGATGATCAGAAGACTATCCGACTTAAAAGCCTGGGAAATCTTTTTCCTCTGAGCTTTCCCGTAGGATGTCGAGTATTCCAAGTGGTCGAACTACACAGTAGGGACCTACTAAGGAACGGAACCATCTGAACTGTGACTCTGTGACTCTAGCAGTATCTCTTTACTTCAGTTTGTTTCTGAAATAAAGCTTTGTGCATTCAGTAGAAGTAAAATCGGGTTGGAGCGGACATTTCCACTCAAACCCAACGCAGCAGGACGGTCAGAGTGCTTCGATTTCTTTATTGTAATCGTTGCAGTTGAAAAAAAGAGCGTCTGGGTCTACTCATAGAAAAGGACTGCTGGCGGTGTGTGTCCCTTTTACTCAGGCATCTGGCGAGCGTTGGAACAACAATGTACGAGACCCTTTAGCCGATGAGTGTTGTCACCATGACAACATTATCTTTCGATGAAGTCAAATGACCACTGAAATCAGTTCAATGTCCGTTTCCAGTAAAAAATATATTGAAATGAATAAATACATTTCAAGAAATGAATGAATTTACAATTCCATACTCTTCATCTAACAACACATTCAGTGCTTCTCATACCTCCTTTATATTTTTATGTTTTTAAAGCTTCATAAGCCAGCTTTTTTTCTTCTTTTATTGGGAAACTGATGACTTTAAATCCACATTACATGTTATAGAGGGACTTTGGGTGTGTGGGATTCAGAAAAGAGATGTTTTAAAAGTCACGACATCGGTACCAGTTCTGGCAGTTTCTCTTTAACGGAGGCAATTTACCTTTTTCCAAACTAATAACGTGTACGTTTAACCACAAAAGTTTTGAATACTTTTCAGATTAAACATTTCAATAAAATGACTCATGCAGAATGCAGCCGTTGTTTTGTGAACCAATTAAAAGTAGATTTCTTCCCATCTGCATACCACAGTGTACTTTTATAACCGCTCTTCTCGTCTGCAGACAATATCTGGACCTTCTTATTAAAACATTGATCAACTGTGCAGCCGGCAGTTGGAAAAACTCTTGTGTACCTTTAAAAAAAAAAAGTTAAACCAACCACATACTGTACGTGAACTAAAATGGCAGCTGGGGCTGATTAACAATTAGCCCCAGCTGATTTGCCTAAGCTGGGGCTGATTAACAATCATCATTACCACTGTAACGAGTCTCTAGAGCAAATAGAACTTCAATTAACAATCAGATTAACAATCAGCCTTAGCTGGGGCTGATAACAAGCGGCCCTAGCTGAGGTCAATTAGACACTGTTCCCTCAACCACACCCCCGGCTCCACCCACTCTGCAGCCGAGCTTAAACTCACGACTAAGACCAGCATTACCACTGTAATGAGCCTCTCTGGCGCAAATAGGACTTAAATGAGGCATCTATTCATATATTTTTTAAAGTGGGCTGCGATGGTTGTAAATTCAAAGGATTCGTAGGCCTATGAAGGCTCTCTCTCACTACATCCTGTCTTGGCCTACGTGTGAGTCCATATGTTACTGTGTCGCACAACGGTAAGATTATAGTTTCCGTTGTGAACGTTATCGTGTTTCTCTTGACGGTTATTGTTTCAACTGCTATCTACACATTGTAGATGTGACACCTTTTTCCATCTTCTCACCTTCTGTCAACCTCTGCCGCCTCCTCCCCGCCCATCCCCCGACAGCCTCGGATGCTCATCTCGATCTCTCACTTTCTTGTGCGAAACACTTCACAACTACTGAAAACAGCCTTTTTTTTAAAACCGGGTGGATTGGTATCCTGCATCTCAACAGTGACAGCTCCACCCCTTCGCCAACGGAGCGTGGCTACATCATGCTCTACATACAACATCCTGTCATTCGCTTTGGGCTCTACAGAATTACTCTCTCTCTCTCTCTCTCTGTGTATTGGACACATTGTTATCAGTCATAGATCTTAGCTACAATCATAACCGCTCCATGTTGTGCAGGTGAGTCATATGTGAGAATCCACATGGCGTTAATCGGATCTTTTAGGTTTCATAATGCAGATATTGATGTGAAGAGGTGCATGCTGATGTTCACCATCAATTCTAATCATTGCAGTTTTATGAGCATAAAGAAGGATTACAGGATCAGATGAGACTCTCTGACTGGCCTGCGTGTAGCTTGTGGGAAGGCTTGGGAATAGAGAAATGTTATATATATATATATATATTTATGTATGTATATATGCATATGTGTGTGTATGTATATATACACAGTATATATGTATATGTGTGTATAAATACATAAATACATATATATATACATATACACACATATATATACATATATATATACATATAAACATATATATGTATATATACATATATATACGCACATATATATATATACATATATATATATATACATATATACGCACATATATATATATATACATATATACGCACACATATATACACATATATATAAATACATATATATATATACATATATATATACAGTACATACATATATATATATATATACACACAAACACATATGACCCTAAAACCATGAAGATTGATGCAACATAATTTAACATATATCTACAAACTCATCACATGTTTTACAAATTTAAACATCTAAATACATCTTTAAAAAATCTAAATGTCAGGGTTGTTATGGAGTTCTTGTCATGCGCTACAGTGACTTATTTATATACACACAATATATAAAAAATATTAATTTCAGAACTTGATCATGTGAATCATATGATCAATATTCTGAATGAATATTTATTGGACAAAAAATAAATATTATGTGACCCAGTGGAATCAGTGAATATCAATCATTGTTATGTTATGTTAAGCCTTTGTATTCCTCTCGGAACATAGGCCATTGATGAATTGTTTCCACCCTCGTCTGTCCTGAGCCATCCTCTCCAGCTGTTTCCACGTCAGCCCCTTCTTCTTGAATTCCTGCTCTGTGCTCCTTCTCCAGGTGTTTTGGGTCGTCCTCTACCCCGTTTGCCTTGTGGGTTCCATGTCAGTGCCTGTTTTGTTATTGCTGTTGTGTTTCTTCGTAGTGTGTGTCCAATCCAGCTCCATTTTCTCCTTAACAGCTGTATGTCTACTGTTTCTTGTTTTGTGCATTCCCATAGGTTGATGTTGCTAATTGTGTTTGGCCAGAAGACTCCCAGGATGCATCTTAGACAGTGGTTTATGAAGGTTTGTCGTTTGTTTGTGATGTTAGTGGTAGTTCTCCAGGTTTCGGAGCCATAGAGCAGCACGGTTTTGACATTGGAGTTGAAGATTTGAAGCTTCGTCTTGAGGGAGATGTTTTTACTTTTCCAAATTTTGTTTAAGATATTAAATGCTGTTCTTGCTTTCCCAATTCTTGTCTTCACGTCATCCTCTGTCCCACCATCAACAGCTATCACACTTCCCAGGTAGGTGAATTTGTTGACATCTTCCAGCGTCTGGTCCCCGATGGTTATTGGGTCTGTGTTCTTGGTGTTTATCCGCATTACTTTGGTTTTTGGTCCATTTATTTTGAATCCAAGTCCAGCTGCCGTTTTTTCTAGCAGTTCGGATTTGTCCTGCATCTGTTGGTGGCTATGGGAGAGTAGTGCGATGTCATCCGCAAAGTCGAGGTCCTCCAGATGTTCTGTTAGACTCCACTGGATGCCAGTCTTTTTTATTGTGGGTTGATTGTACCATGATCCAGTCAATGCACAGAAGGAAGAGGAAAGGGGAAAGCAGGCAGCCCTGTTTCACGCCAGTGAGTACTTTGAATTTTTCTTGTGCGCATCCCTGGAAGAGTACGTTGCATTGCATGTCCCAGTACATGTTCTTAATGATGTTGGTATACTTTGGGGGGATTCCATAGTGTGCCATGAGTTTCCATAGCATTTCACGGTCTACACTGTCAAATGCTTTTTCAAAGTCTATGAAATTGACATGAACAGGTGTTCGCCATTCTATAGACGGCTCAATGATGATCCTGAGGCTAGCAATTTGGTCGGTGCACGATCTTTTATTTCTGAAACCAGCTTGGTTTTCTCTCAGTTCATCATCAACCCCCTTACGCAGTCTCTCCAAGATTATGCGGCTGAACACTTTGCCTGGTGTTGATAGCAACATGATCCCTCGGTAGCTGTTGCAATCCCTGAGGTTTCCTTTCTTTGGTATGACAGCAATGAGCCCGTCCTTCCAGTCTGTTGGTATGTTTCCTTCTTCCAACCATATGGTCTTTATTAGCTGGTGGAGCATGGTGGTTGAGGTGTCGAGATCTGCTTGTCGAGCCTCTGATGGGATGTCATCTGGCCCTGCTGCTTTACCACGTCGCAATTCCTTGATGGCCTTCCTCACCTCAGATCTTGTTGGGGGGCCGCAGTTGATGTCCAGCGTGTGTGTGGCTGGTGGGATCTCTACCTTTTGGGCAGGGGGCTGTCTGTTGAGCAGCTCCTTAAAGTGTTCTGTCCACCTTCGATGTTGTTCTTCTTTGGTGGTGAGGAGTCGTCCCTGTTTGTCCCTGATCTGGGTGTTTGTCTGTCTAAACTTGCCAGCTAGTTTCTTGGTGGTCATGTAGAGTTCTTTGATGTTGTTTTTTCCAGCTGCTTCCTGTGCTTCCCGTGCCAAATTCTCAATGTAATTCCGCTTGTCACATTTTGCACTTTTCTTCACTTCTTTATTTGCTGTTTCATATTCTTTGTGAGCTGCTGCCTTTTTTGCTCGGGTTTTGCTTTTGTTTAGAGTGTCTTTTTTTGTCCTCCTTTCTTCAATTTTCTTCAGTGTGTTTGTTGACAACCAAGGTTTATGGTTTGTTGCTTTTCTCCCCACTACTTCTAGGCACGCCTCCTTCCAAATGTTTTTCAGGTTGCTCCAGTGCTCTTCCACTGATTTGTGCTGTTCTTCTTGCAGGGCTTGGAACCTGTTCTGTAAGGTGGTTTGGTACAGTTCAGTTGTTCCTATGTCCTGGAAGAGCTGGGTGTTGAACTTTGTTCTTGTGTTGGTGGGGTTGTTGCATCGCTTCAATCATTAATGTTCATCAATTATTTGTTTCGTTTTAATGAATGTAATTATTCCATATTTGAAAGCGGGAGAATCTGCAGAACGGTACAAAACAGATTTATATGAACAGTTTTCTATAAACAATTGAATAAACCCTCATCAATTACACTAGAATGAATAAAACAATTACACAACACATGAGGTATACAAACGGGCACTTAGCCTATATATGAGCATCTACATGAAGCCAGATCTTACCAAATGATTAATATAAAAGGATTAGGACTATTTATGAGCATTATAATTTAAATGAGCTAAATTGAAACTGACCGAAATAGAAAACTAATTTAATCAAATAATGTGGATTCTATCTCAAGGAATCAGTCCGGGGGTAGAGAGACGCTTCCTACGACTCGAGATACGTTAGCTAGGCATACAATATAAATGTAGGTTGATTTTAAGTTTTATCACAATATTCCGGGTTAGATGTGTCTCTGTGGCTTCTCGGGACTGTTAAACAAGAAAAGTGGTTTCATAAAACCTAAAAGTCACCTTGCAAACAAATATGGCCGCTTCACGGTCTTTCATTGTGAACCTAAATAATAATGATAGTATCCAGTCAAAGCACAGCATGTATTATCCTCAAACCACCAACTCTGTATTGTTGCATCCATCTTGATGTGCAGACGTGGGAATCTCATATTACGTAAACATCTGGGGTCAGATCAGTCTCAATGATGGCAAATGCACACAGAGAGATTCACAAATACATTCCAATGCACACATCCATCTTCTAAGTGTATTTGTATGTATTTGTTTGTCCATCGCACTGCATTTGTTTGTTGATTGATACACTTTTCTTTGTGGGGTTTTAAAGCTCGATTCGCAAATGCGTTTCTTCCAACATAGACCTCTGTAGCCAATCAGAAGTCAGATATGTTCGGTGCCCATCTGTGAATCTTTGTGTTTGCATTCGTGAGTCTCTCTGTGTGCATTTGCAATTATTGAGATTGATCTTACCCCATATACAAGTAGCAGGAGGAAGGGATGCTTTGCAATGGTTAACTTAATTTTTCTGACATCATTTAGTGACTGTTGGTCTTTTTCAACTCCAATAGATCCGCAGAGTGATCGCATATCGCATCTTCTCGAGCAAAAATAATCAATTACACTTTCATTTACATCATGAATCAGGACCTAGAGTATTCACCCAACAGTCACAAAGCTGCTCGTAGATACATATTCAATACACATGATTTCTGAAGCTAATCTTATATTTGTGTTGTAGCTACAGGTTATAAACATTAATTAGGCTGTCACTCAAAACTGATTTCAATTAACACAAGACTATGAGTTATTTTCAAATTTCACAGGCAACAAGTTCATAAAGAAAACACATCAATCCTCATTTCTTATTAATCTGTTATTTACACAGGTTATTTTACACCTATGTATTCTTTTTACTGTGTGGTTGACTGTTTGAATGGATATATGTTTCCACGTGATTCCTTACATTCGTATAATTGTTTCTGTGCGTTTTAACTAAAGGTCAAATGTACGAGATTCAGAGCATTAATGTAGCAACTACGGTCTGCACGTTAGCTACAGGGTGCACGCTAGCCCCTGCCATCAATATGAATCGGTGAATGATGACGAGTGAAGGCCATTTATCATCCGCAGCACCCTTCGCCCGAGACTACAGAACTTTCCGGGACCATGAACTCGGGCTCCCACTTTCCTAGGTACCTTTTTGATCAAATAGGGCAGGTATTTATTTTATTTTATTCAGAAAGCAACAATGCAGAATTCTTATGGTTAGGAGAAATGATTCACATAACCATATAACCTTCAAGAAAGAGTGGTTAAATCATGGTTAATACATCATGAGTTGTAATCAGAGTCTCTCTGCTTTGTTTCGTTAGCCGGTAAGACCGCAAATACCCATGAGTGTGCTCCACTGGCTTGCCATGCCGAGAGCTGTTGAGAGGTAATAGGAATGCTTGCAATACATATTGCTTTTATATATATAGCGCCTTTCAGGGACACTACAAGCTACACTATGAATGTAAGTAAGAAAAATGGTTATATGTGACCTTTTTTTTCCTTCCGGTACATCTCCATTTAGATTAGATTCGCTTCTGGTGTTAATAAAAATAAATTCTATGTTAGAAGTTCATCCAACATTCTTGAAGTTGAGTGTAGTTGCTCGAATCCATATTGTGTTTAAAAGTTCACAGGCCAATAAGGTTGAGAAACAGTTATTTTATTTCCCAAACTGCACACGTACCCCGTAGCTCGCACACAAACATCCAAACAAACAACCAGAACTATTCCCTCTCTCCCAGCCTCCCAGCCTCATCTCTGAAGATGAAATATATTGAGTTGGTGGTACAGACAGTCCCACTTGATAAGAGCCTCAGTCATGCAGAAAAACATCTTCCACATTCTCATAATGTCGACAAAATACCATTTACATGATCCATCGCCTCAAGTGAATGTCTCCCTTTGAGGGTTGGAGGTGTCTGCAGGAAAGACCTCGTCTCTTTCACGCCTCGTCTCTTTTATGCCCTTTTCTTTTTTTCTCTATTATGGGTTTACTGTTTCTATGTTTTGGAGGCGGGAAAAAATCATAATAATGCATATGACTGAGAATATCGCTCAAAAGGCAATGCAAGAAATTGCAAATACAAACTTCAGGTTTTACATTACGTATTTGAACTACTATTTGGATGGCCCTTTATTTTTCTCTGAAGCATTGTGTTATGATTTCTTATTGCTGGGACTGTAATGATTATTAATCAGTCAATACAAAGAATGTACAACAGCTCCAAATGCAGGAGGATATTTATTTGTTCTTTACTCTTTCAGATATTGTATTTCCACAATATGCGATGCATTACTTTTTCATTACATCACTGTTTTCAACAATTTGTCTCGGGGCCCAGACGTCGGCTAAAGAACCCATAATAAGTCTGATGAATGAATGAAACCTGATGAATTGCAAATTCAAGATGAGTTTGAAAGTAGATGCCCGATAGCATCACAAAACCCGCTCAAAGCGGCGTCCGTCCCCGTCGTCAGAGGGTCGGTGTTCTCCTCTGCCACGACTGAGAGGCCGATGGAAACTTTTACATGTGTCAGCGAGCTAAATTTAGTACCAGGAATAAAAACGAAGGTCTTTGAGGTTGACCTTCGCTCTGAAACCAGGGAGGTGTGAGAACTCCTCTCGGGGCGGATCACACGTCCGCCCCTCTCGCCGCCACGGCGAGAAAATGGCTGACAAATCGAGGACGACTGCTGCAAATGCAGAAGTGAGGAAACGAAAATGTGGAACTGTGGAATTTAAAAGACTTGGGTTCAGCGTCGGAAATACATGAGGGCAAAGGGCAAAACTGCCCTTGAGAAATATAATTTTGCCCCTGATATTACTAGGAGAGGGGCGAAAAATGACCCCATAATTTCCTCTAATAATTATGATAATTTAATGAACTCGTCAAAAACATCGTAGCCTATATGACCTGGTCCAGAACCTATTAGACTACTGCCTAATAGTCTTATTATTGCCATTATTAGGACAATTGCTAATATACTGTAAGCATAAATAAGTATATTTAGTATTTTTGAACAAAGTTTAAAAAATGCCCCCAATTTCTTTGGACCTATTGTTATTCTTATGTTTATTATTATTATTATTACGCGTCCTAGCATGGAGATACGAGTGTCTCGGGCTCAAACGACAACGTTCAAAATTTCTAAATGTATCAGGATCGGCGAAAATACCGATCTGATTGGGGTCTCGGGGAAAAAGTCGGAAAGAAATTGCTCTACAGCGCCCCCTTGAGTTGGAAAAGCTAATACTTTCTTTCAACAATGACCGATTTCCTTGGAAGAAAGAATGCCCCTGAATTTCAGTCCGTGGGGGCTAAAATTGACCCTAAAAAATATGTACATTTCCTACCCTGCTCTGGTTGTATGTTCGCAGTATAAGTTGCACACAATGCCTGTGCAATCCGAGTGGGTAGTCTGTAGTCTGGTTTTCTCTTAATCTCCCACCAGAATCCGTCTATCTATAACTAGCAGACTCTCTCTCTCTTTCCTGGATGTGTGCTTCTCTCCCGACTCTTCCTTTTCTCTCTTTCCCATTCTGTGTTGCACAAAAGATGGAAGAGTGCGCAGTTTATGTAACAGCCATTTTGAGAAGGCACAGGGGTAACAAAAAGAAATGACGATCATCAGATAGTGATTATCTTCGCGGCATTCAGGGGATAAAATTAATACATAATGCAAAACCTCTCATCTACCGCGGCCGTCAATGTAATGTAATTCTCAACTGAAGGGCGTTGGAAGGCGTGATGGGCTCTGAGGCGCCTTGAAATAAATGAAACTTTGACCCACATCTCCAGCCATCCCTTTAAATTAGAAATCCATACTTCATTTCTCAAAGCAGAACTCTTTGTTTCTGCAAGGCCGACGGCTGACGTGGGAGCCGTGATGGCCACTCAGTCAGTGTTCAGCGGGGCTCGTGCTCTTTATGCCGCTCTGCTAACTGGTGGAGAAAACGCAGGGATGATGGAAGGAGGTATGAGAAGAGAAGACGCTGACCTTTTTAGATAATCATCTCAGGGAAAGCGCAGCGTTTTTGGGGAGAAGAATTAAGTTTGACTTTTTTTTGTTGTCTGAGGGTAAGTAGTTAAAGTTCAAGGTGGCCAAAAAGGTAAAAGATCCACGAGTTTAGTCGACTATATAAGTGACAGAGAGAAATGATTTGTCTTTGTTTGTTGGATTCAGTAGTTCAAGATTGATGGAGGTTGATGGTTATTAGATTTGAAGCTATTTTCTGGGGACCTTTTGCCATCGTGAAGAATCTGAAGTCAAAGTATACAATATCATTGTTCTAACCTAGTAGATGATGATTTTGGATATGGATGCAAAGGATTGGAAAATTGTTCAAGGTAATTTAAGATCTGCAATTTGGGGAGTTTTGCACAATTTCCTGATAAAAAACTAACCGTTTAATAGTAAAACACATTTTTTTGAGGTAGCACACAAATAATTGTTGTTATGGGATGGTCTTACTCTAAAGTTCAGACCAATGTGGCCAAAAGGTAAAGAAATATCCATGAGTTTAGTCGACTATATATGTGAAAGAGAGAAATGATTTGTTTTAGTTGGTTGCATTCAGTAGTTCAAGATTGATGGAGGTTGATGGTTATTAGATTTGAAACTATTTTCTGGGGACCTTTTGCCATCGTGAAGAATCTGAAGTCAAAGTATGCAATACCATTGTTATAACCCAGTAGATTATGATTTTGGATATGGATGCAAAGGATTGGAAAAATATTCAAGGTAATTTAAGATCTGCAATTTGGGGAGTTTTGTACAATTTCCTGATAAAAAACTAACCGTTTAATAGTAAAGACATTTTTTTTGAGGTAGCACACAAATAGTTCTACTTATGCCATGGTCTTACTCTAAAGTGTGGCCATTTAATTAAACTGTTAACATGCACTGCTTTCTTCTATTGCAGACAGATGATCGGCCGGAATCCCATTAAATGTGAATCAGCCTTCTGCATGGCCAGTGTGTTCTCCCATCACACTTCTGCACTTCCATGGACCTTGTGATTATATTACTGGAGTGAATATATTGTCTATGGATTAGTTGCTAACTTAAAACCCTGATTCTT